>NC_045978.1:6526323-6771242 GCF_010909765.2 Amblyraja radiata
TATATTAATATTTAAAATTCATCAAAAAAAACAAAAATCGTAATAAATTTAAATTTTTGGTGATTCCACAACTTAAAATTGGCTGACTAGCTGTAAACTATTTGAAAGCTCAATTTACTAACTTATAAAGCACCTTTACTTCAAGCTTTACAGATACAGGGTGGAAACAGGCCCTTCGACCCACCGAGTCCGTGCTAAACAGGGAGCTCCCAATACACAAGCACAATCTCACACACTAGGGTACAAATACAATTTGTAAAAGCAAATCAGCCTACACACCTGTACGTCTTTGGCGTGTGTGAGGAAACCAGAACACGCGGAGGAAACGCACACGGTCACGGGGAGAACGTACAAATTCCATACAGACAGCACCTGTAGGCAGGATCGAACCCAAGTCTCTGGCGCTGTAAGGCAGGTAAGCAATGCTACTGCTGTACCACCGTGCCTTTCCAGAGGACTCAACTCAAGGTAGTTTCTTTAAGAAACAGGGCAAATGTAAGGGTTTTGTAGATGGTGGATAAGCCAAGTGTGAGATGAAGTGAGAGATGATAGACATCAAAAACTCGGTCAGCTTTAGCTTATGGACGAGTTAGTGATTTGATGCAGACAGCGTGGTCCAAGCTGGGGGAAAGGCCCTGAAATCAATGCTAATGCTCATCGTAGTCTCGGTTTAACATAGAGCATTTGAATGAGATACAAGGAACTGCAGATGCTGGTTTACAAATAAAAGACACAAAGTGCTGGAGTAACTCAGTGGGTCAGGCAGCATCTCTGGAGAACATGGATTTGTGATGTTTCTGGCCGGGGCATTTACCCCACCCAAAATGTTCCCGATGTTGGGGGAGTCCAGAACCAGGGGCCACGGTTTAAGAATAAGGGGTAAGCCATTTAGAATGGAGGTGAGGAAACACTTTTTCCACACAGAGAGTTGTGAGTCTGTGGAATTCTTTGCCTCAGAGGGCGGTTCCCTGGATACTTTCAAGAGAGAGCTAGATAGGGCTCTTAAAAATAGTGGAGTCAGGGGATGTGGGGAGAAGGCAGGAACGGGGTACTGATTGGGGATGATCAGCCATGATCACATTGAATGGCTCGAAGGACCGAATGGCCTACTCCTGCACCTATTGTCTAAAATGTCACCTATCCACGTTCTCGAAAGATGCTGCCTGACCTGCTGAGTTACTCCAGCACTTAGTCTTTATTTTTTGCTTTTTGAATATTTGAATGTGGAGTATTTGTTTAGTTTAGAGATACAGCGTGGGAACAGGCCCTTCTGCCCACCAAGTCCTCATTGACCAGCGATCCCCGCACACTAACACTACCCTACACACTAGACACAATTTACAAATTTACCGACTCCAATTAGCCTACAAACCTGTATGTCTTTGGAGCATGGGAGGAAACCACAGCTCCTGGAGGAAACCCACGCGGGTCACGGGGAGAAGACACAAACTCAATAGAGACAGCACCCGTAGCCAGAATCAAACTCGGGTCTCTGCCGCTGTAAAGCAGCAACTCTACCGCTGCGCCACCGTGCCACAGGCCTGTTTCCGCACTGTACCTATAAACTAAATGGAGTATTTGTGTAGATTACAATTACTGTATAAACCCACTGAGGCTGCTTTACCCGATGCCTGTCTAGATTCCTATTAACAAAGTGCAGTATAATCAGAAGTTAACTTAATGTTATAAATTTAATATATAATTCTGTGCACAACAATAATTAAATTTACATCATGTAACAAAGGAAAACAAAAGATATAAACACCCGACAGATTTTAAGTGACAGAACAAAGTTTTCAGAAGCATTTACAATTAATTCTCGTTACTTCCAAAGGATATTCAGCGTAAACATAAACTGTGGAGATAAAATGCAAGTCCTGGCCCACTGTGGTCCTAAACTGGGATGTTTCATGCTTAGAGCAAAGATACCTTGCTGCTAATGAGTTTTTAAAGGGCCTACATGGGCTATCCTTCCTCTCAACCATCCAGTGTTGACACTGCTTATTGGGAATGGCTACTAACGGGTGTCAGGGGTTATGGGGAGAAGGTAGGAGAATGGGGCTAGGAGGGAGATAGATCAGCCATGATTGAATGGCAGAATGGACCCAATGGGCCAAATGGCCTAATTCTGCTCCTATCACTCATGGCCCTTATTGACCACTTTCCTGCACAAAGTCACAATGTTTTTTCACACATCATTGAGGTTTTATTTTCCACAAGTTTCTTCACAGAGATTTCAAATGTTTCCTTATCAGATTCGCCGGCCACTGCACAGACAGACAGAAAAGTGCTGGAGAAACTCAATGGGTCAGGCAGCGTCTGTGGAAGGAATGAACAGGCGACGTTTTGGGTCGGGATATTTCCAGTCTGCAAAAGGGTCGCGACCTTCAAAATGTCTGTCCATCCCCTCCATAGATGCTGACTGACCCACGGAGTGTTTTCAAACACCAAGTGCAAGATTATGTATTGAAGTCTATCATAGATTGGCATCCATCCATGGTTCTGGTGTTGGACTTGTGCAGCTCCCTTTCAACTTACAACACAAATTAACATTGTTTACACCTGATAATCAGTTATAAAATGAATGAAACTTTAGGAGAAATATTGAAAGATGCCCTAATTTGTGCACTGGCCCAGAATACAATTTATTTTGTCTTTTAAAATTAATAAAAGATCTTGGCCGTAAGAGGTTATATTTAGCTTCCTGTCCACAAAGCTAATAGTAGCATGAAGTACATCAGTGCTCTGTGAAGAAGTTCAATAAAACAGAATATTCTCAGAATCACCCATCCATTACACAATGAAACACAAACAGTGTGGCTCATCCTTCAAATCACGAGCTTGACTCAAATTTCACTGCACCTTAATTGGTACATGTGACAATAAACTGTCCTTGACTCAATTTCAGAAAATGCTAAACACATTGTAACAAGACCAAAATATAAATAAAAAGTTTAATCATCATCTAATTCTTCATTTTTCCTATTAATCATCCTTCCTTTCCCTATTACTCATTGCTTTTTTTAGAAAAATAGAACTTTTACACTCGTGCACATTCAAAAGTTTATGGAAATGCGTTTACGGGCTATTTCTCAGGTAATTATGCAAAAAAACACTTATTCCCCCCCGAGAGAGTTATTCACTTAAAAAGTGAATAACTGTTGGCTTCCAAAGTACCAGGTGATAGATCAGTGCAGAAACCAGAGCAAAAAGGGTATTTCAGATCCCTTCCCCTTCGTTTCAGCCATTGCTCTCCCCACCCACCCCCCGACCCCCCTCACCCAAATAGTATTAAAGAGATGGCTGAGCAACGTTTGGGCCAGCATTTGTTTCATTAAATGCTTTTGATATATTTGTATTCATGTTAGCTGCAATATTATAATACATTATTTTCCTACATTTACATGAGTGGAGAAATTCACACGTAATGATGAATATCTCTCTTTACTGTGGATTTATAAAGCACAATTCAGTTATAATTAGATCTTTTCTCTTGATTTCTCCTGTGGTTCAATTCATTTATTGCACGCACACATCTGTTTAACTGAGGTTGTATATTTAAATTCTGCTTTTCTAAATGAGAAATAAAAATATCAGCAGCATTTAATGGCAGTACATTTTCTACTGTCTCCCTTATCAATAGCTCCCAGACGTAGCACATGGAAGGCAAAAAGTGTCAGAGGCTTGAGAGATGACCTTGGCTCCCACATCTCCATTCAAAGTGCGGTGGATACGGTGAACTGCATATGCTGGAATCTTGAGCAAACACAAATTGTCGGAGGGACTCGGGTGGGTCAGGCAGCATCTCTGGAGGGAATGGACAGACGTTTCAGGTCGAGACACTTCAAGTCTGAAGAAGAGTCCTTCTGTCTGCCTATTCCCTCCACAGACGCAGACCTGACCTGGCCTGCTGAGTTCCTGCAGCACTTTGTGCTCTGCTTGCAGAACGAGGAATTGTTATTAAACTTTTCCTGCAAGCCAAGACTGAGTTAGCGCATGGTTTGACATATACTAGAAAAACAGGTTTTATTTAAAAAAAAAAAAAAAAATTTAAAACAAAAACAAATGTTCTTTATTTTGGTGTCATGTTGTTTTGGCCATGGTGGGTGACGAGGTAAGGCTTGGTTAGTTCAGGTCTGCTTCGGTCTCCATGTCTCTCTGTGGCAGCTCGGTGACGAGTCTGGTTTGATTCTTTACGGGAGGAACGGCTCTTTGATGACCACTTGTCCTCACATCTGTATTACAAGAATTCGGCATCTCAATCTTCAACCTGAAGCCAGAATCCACACGAGTCACAGATCTTACAAAGGATTTGGTGCATTTTTTGGTTTCAAAGTGTGTTCTCTTCGAGTTCCACTTCCCAGCTTGTTCTGTCAAAGAAAGGCATTGTTGATGAAAGGGTGACGTGATGAGCAACTGTACACACAATCGAGGACAGCGACACAAAGCTTCTCTCTCTCTCTGATCTATTCAGTTCCTTCAGCTTCCTTTGTTAGATGGTCATCATCGGTACTGCCATCTTTATAACACAACACAATTGCTTACAACAAGTGCTATGGCCCAAGAACTGTCTTAGTAAAATATGGTGTTGTAATCATTAGTGATCAGAGCAGAATTAGGCCATTCGGCCCATCAAGTCTACTCCGCCATTCAATCATGGCTGATCTATCTCTCCCTCCTAACCCCCATTCTCCTGCCTTCTCCTCATAAACCCTGACACCCATACTAATCAAAATGTAACAGCTATTCAATATTTTAAAGTTAATTCCCTCACTTCATTGGGACAGTTTATTACAAAATCAAAATTGTTGTGCAATAACAGAAGGGATGATTAATTTAATGGTTTGGTATAAAATGTAAACATTCTCCCTAGTGTGTGTAGGATAGTGTTAATGGGCGGGTAATCGTTGGTCGGTGTGGACTTGGTGGGCCGAAGGGCCTGTTTCCGTGCTGTATCTCTAAACTAAAACTAAGCTAAATCAACTCTGACCAGCGATCCCCGCACACTAACACTTTTACTAAAGCCAATTAACCTGCAAACCTGTACGTCTTTGGAGTGTGGGAGGAAACCGGAGCACCCGGAGAAAACCCACGCAGGTCACGGGGAGAACGTACAAATTCAGTGCAGATAGCACCGGTGGTCAGGATCGAACCCGGGGCTCTGGCGCTGTGAGGCAGCAACTCTACCGCTGCACCAGAGTGTGGCCCTGCCTTTGGGACATGTGGGAAACCTATGCGGACACAGGGAGAACGTGCAAACTCCACCTAGCCAGCAGCCAAGGTCAGTATCGAACTCAGATCCCCAGAGCCGTGAGGCAGCAACTCTACCGCTGCGCAACCGTGCCGCCCCGAATACGTATCCGCCTGTTCTTCCCTCTGTCCTTATGAAGCTGCTGCTAAGGGCACCGTGCCCAGGAAGCCATCAAACCACTGTGCACAGAACTCTCGCCAACTTCACTTGGCCAATCTTCCGTCTCTACCAAAAACCCAAGCTAAACAAAGAGATTAATAGCCCACACGCTTACACTTCAAGCTCCATCTTTAATTCTCTTCTCCGCTTCTCGTCTATCGGATAAAAATAAAATATCGCCAATCCGATCAGCACCATCATTATTGGGACGGGTGCCACCAACACCTTCAGAGTCGTCGCCACGGCTGGGATTTGTTCGCAGGTTCCCGGTCTGTAACCTGAAAAGCTGAACAGACACACAGATGACGGAACCCCCTGTGAACTCTGGGGTGGTTGGCAACATGGCAACTCATGAAATGCTTCTCAATGCACTAAGGGTTGAACGATGAAGCACGTTGTACATCCCACCATGGTACGATCCGGTGGCCATCCAGCTATGACCACCTGAAGCACTCGTGTCCCACCACATATGCCTCATAATGAAGCAGCATTCACCTCCTCACTCGCGGTAACAAAAAATAATTTGACCGAGACGTTTGCAGTTCTGGTCGCCCCATTACAGGGTGGATGTGGGGGCTGCAGAAGAGGTTTTACCAGAATGCTGGATTAAAACTGGATTAGACGGCATTAGCTAAACTCCCACCGTTCACATCCTTGTATCCCCATCGTCCCCAGCCAACAATGGACCATGATGGACTCCACCCTCCCCGAGATCATCTGTTGCTGACCCTGTGTTGTTCTGGCCTTTTCTCTCGCCTTCGCCTCCACCCCCCCCCCCACCCCCGAACCAACCCTCCCCACCTCTATCTTTCAGTCTGAAGAAGGGTTCCAACCCAAAACATCACCTATTCCTGGTTGGTGCAGACTTGTTGGGCCGAACGGCCTGCTTCCACTTTATGTCGCTAAACTAAAACTAAACTTGGCCTCACGTCGAGCATGGACATCATGGGCCGAACTCAGTCTGAAGAAGGGTCCCGGCTCAAAACATCTCCTATCCATGTTCTCCAAAGGAGCTGCCTGACCTGCTGAGTTACTCCAGCACTTTGTGTGGCCTCTTGTGAAAACCAGCATCCTTGTTTCTCCACTTTAACAGAGCATACTGTATTGCTAAAGGTATAGATGTATTGTAAGCATGAGGTACATAACTTAAATCAAGTATCTCCGCCCGAGAAATGTGAAATCTAAAATCGGTTATGTAACTAAAACAGTAACACAAAAAAGCAATTGGATGGTTGGAGAGAACAAAAGGGTTCAGAGAAGATTCACGAGGATGTTGCCAGGACTAGAAGGTGTGAGCTATAGGGAGAGGTTGAGTAGGCTGGGTCTCTATTGCTTGGAGTGCAGGAGGATGAGGGGTGATCTTATAGTGGTGTATAAAATAATGAGAGGAATAGATCGAGTAGATGCACAGAATCTCGTGCCCAGAGTAGGGGAATTGAGGAGCAGAGGACATAGGTTCAAGGTGAAGGGGTAAAGATTTAATAGGAATCTTGAGGGGTAACTTTTTCACACATAGGGTGGTGGGTGTATGGAACAAGCTGCCAGAGGAGGTAGTTGAGGCTGGGACTATCCCAACGTTTAAGAAAGACTTAGACAGGTACATGCATAGGACAGGTTTGGAGGGATGTGGACCAAACGCAGGCAGGTGGGACTAGTGTAGCTGGGACATGTTGGCCGGTGTGGGCAAGTTGGGCCCGCTTCCACAATGTATCACTCTATGACTCTATATAAAAACATAAATTGGAAACATACTGCAAACACAAGGTTGAAAAGCCCAGGGAGGCTCCAGCAGCGAATTTAGTGAAGAATACATAGAAGGAGTAGAACAAGGGCTCCAGGTCTAAGCAGCGAGGATTCTTTGCTCGAAAATCATCCACAACATCTGGAAGCATTGACCTGGAAATAAAACTCAGAACAATCAGGCGGGTTGGCGGACAAATCAAACGGAGAAAACCACAATAAAATTAACGCTTAGCTCTGAGTTGCAAAACAAGATTGGGGATTGTAATATACCAATTGAAAAAATGACACCAATGGATATTTTTAAAGCAGAGATAGATAGATTCGTGATTAGTACGGGTGCCAGGAGTTATGGGGAGAAAGCAGGAAAATGGGGTTAGGAGGAAGAGATAGATCAGCCATGACTGAATGGCGGAGTGGACTTGATGGGCTGAAAGGCCTAATTCTGCTCCTATCACTTAAGAATTTATGAAATTAATACAACTGCAATTAGATACTCATCGGAGTACTTACAGCTCAGAAACAGGCCATTCGTCCCTTCTTGCCCATGCCAACCAGGTTGGTACATTAGACTAGTCCCATTTTGACTGTGTTTGGCCCTCAGCTCCCCAAAACCTACCATATATCTGTCCAAATGTTTTAAAAGACAGCAAAGAAAGCTCGTTCGTAAACCACACTTCCCTCTGCAAAGAGCGAGACTGTGCAGCGGGTAGAACTGCTACCTCACAGCGCCAGAGACCAGGGTTCGATCCTGACCTCGGGTGCTGTCCGTGTGGAATTTGCCCGTTCTCCCTGTGCCCATGTGGGTTTCCTCCGGGTGCTTCAGTTTCCTCCCACATCTCAAAGATGGCGGGTTTAGAGATTGATTGACCCCTATAAAATGGGCCCTGGAGTGTGGGATGAGAAAGCGGGATAACATAGAACTAGTGTGAACGGGTGGTCGATGGTCGGCGTGGACACGATGGGCCGAAGGACCTATGCCCATTCTGCATGATCTGTAAACCTGGTTAAAATGCAGTCGAGATTTTTCAGTCGAGATTTTTGGACTCCATCTTTAATTATTATTTTGGTTTGGTTTTTTTTATACCCCTGTTCATCTGAAGCAACTATGTTAAATGAAAGCTGATTATTGCCATTTAATCAAAAAAAAATGGTTGAAAAAAGTTGGGGCGTACAGTTGTAAGATGTAGAATAAGGCATTTAGTCTATCATCTTGGAGGGGCTGTAACCTGGGGCTGGCAAAAAGAGTACAAAATAGTGACGTCTTGAAGGAAAGATACTAGACTATGGATAGGCTTGCTCAATTATGGAAATTCGATATCCAGCATTTCATTTTTATTTTAACCTAGTTGAGTGTGGTTTTAGTTTGGAGATACAAAGCGGAAACAGGCCTGTCGTCCCACTGAGTCCGCGCCGACCAGCGATCTCCGCACACTATCACTACCCTACACACACTAGGGGACAAGTCCCAATTATTACCGAGCCAACTAGCCTATAAAATCTGTACGTCTTTGGAGTGTGGGAGGAAACCGGGGATCCCGGGGAAAACCCACCAGGGTCACGGGGAGAACGTGCTAACTCCGTGCAGACAGCACCCCCTGGTCAGGATCGAACACAGGGACACTGGCGCTGAGAGACAGCAACTCCACCGCCACGCCACCCGCCTTTCACAATTCAATAAGCAAATGTTTATCTCTCTCTCTCTCTCACTGTCAAGAGAATCTTTGGACCAAAGGTTCTATCTGGAGCGTGACGTCACAGTGACTGGACAGACTTACCATGGCAACAGGAAGGCAACGGCAAGGCTGGCCCCAGTAGCGATGGCCATGATGATAATCACTGGCAGGTTACCGTTCACCGTGACTATGGTGATCAATGGAGGGATGTACCACTGAGAGGAAGAAAGAAAGACAGGAGAAAAGATATCCGTCAGTGTCCAAAGTCCTACCTTCGAGTGGTGAGAACACTAATTTCCCTTTAGTGAATTAAATGCAACTAAACAATTATTGATCAGTATACCATGCTAACAGAAGATCGAACAGGTTAGAGGCATAGTCGTACAGCGTGGAAACAGACCCTTCGGCCCACAGTCTACTATACTATATATATTATTTTTATGTGGAAAGAAAGCACAGTTCAAATATATGTGCAAGAAGCCAGTGTGGAAACAGGCCCTCCGGCCCAACTTGCCCACTAACATGCCACGTCTACACTAGCCCCACCTGCCTGCGTTTGGTCCATATCCCTCTAAACCTGTCCTAATGTTTCTTAAACATTGCAATAGTACCTGCCCTATCTACTACCTCCTCTGGCAGCTCGTTCCATCCACCAACCAGCCTTTGTGCAAAAAAAAAGTTACTCCTATTAAATCTCCCCCTCCCCCTCACAAGCAAACTTATGTGAGTATTTTGGTAGAGGTGCTTCCTCACAACGCCAGACACCCCGGGTTCGATTATGCATTGCCTGTTTGACCTCGATTCTCCACCCCATATCCTCCATTTCAGAAAAAAGATGAGGAGGAAATTCTGTAGCCAGAAGGTGGTGAATCTGCGGAATTCATTGCTACAGATGCAGTGGAGGCCAAGACGAGGGGTCATTTTTAACGCAGACATTGATAGTTTCTTGATTAGTAAGACTGTAAAATGGTCACGGGAAAAAAAGCTGGAGAATGGGGTTGAGAAGGAAAAATAGATTGGCCATGAATCAATGGCGGAGCAGACTCGATGGGCCAAATGGCCTAATTCTGCTCCAATGTCTTGTGGTCTTACAATGGAATATATTCAGCAGCAAGAAAGACCATCTGACACCATCCTACACCTCCTCAACAGCTAACAAGCACCTGCTCGATCTAAAACATAATGGTCGCACTCGTCGGGGAGAACAGGACAAAGATCACACCATGGCAATGAGACGGCAGAAAGAGAAAGATTTCAGCTTTGTTGCAGGACATGTCAACTCACGATCAGTCCCACAAACAGAGCTAATTTCTTTCCAAACTTCACCAGGACCCACTGCCAGAACGGAACCATGAGTGTTGCAGAGATCTGGAGAGGGAGAGAGAGAAAGAAATTTAATCATCTAATTGCTTTCTACTAGAAATAAAGCAGAGATCTAGGTATATGATGAGATTAGTATGGAGGGACTATTTGATAGTCAGCATGCATTTAGTGGGCTGAATGGCCTGTTTCTGTTTTTGGTGCTATTGAGGGTTGACTCCATTGACGGTTATTCGAGGGTCAGCATGGGAGCGGTGGGCTGAAGGGCCTGTTTCTGTGCTCCATAACTCTACGACCCTCAACAGCAACATCAGGTTAAAGGGCGCCAAAATAATTTTGCCCAATATTTAATTTGTGCGTGCCTTGTATAAGTCACGTCAATCATTAATGGGACAAGGAGGAGGTAACAATATAAATTGTCCAGCTATTAATGGGGCAGAATTTATAAAATGTAGGCACCATAAATCTTCAAATTGACTGAAATGCATGCAATCAAAAGATCCAAGTGCAAACAAATAAATGACCTAGAATGCAAGAAAATAAAGTTACAATTGTACATAAAATTGTCCTATTGCAATGTTTAAGAGGCAATTGGACAGGACAGGCTTAGAGGGGTATGGGCTAAACTAGTGTAGATGGGACATGTTGGCCGGTGTGGGCAGTTTAAATAGACATATTATTCACACAAAAGATTTCCTTGAGAAATTACATTTGCGTCTGTGAACATCGATACATACCAAGATGACAAAGATGATGTGCTGGAAGTGATTGCCCAGCCCAGCAGCATGCGTGCAAAACAGGGCAAAATTATTCTGGACGAGCTGCGGACATGGGAAAGCAATAGGAAGAAGTGTTAAGCTTATTACATTTTAGACAATAGACAATAGGTGCAGGAGTAGGCCAATCAGCCCTTCGAGCCAGCACCGCCATTTAATGTGATCATGGCTGATCATCCACAATCAGTACCCCGTTCCTGCCTTCTCCCCATATCCCCTGACTCCGGCATATCTTTAAGAGCCCTATCCAGCTCTCTTGAAAGTATCCAGAGAACTGGCCTCCACCGCCCTCTGAGGCAGAGAATACCACAGACTCACAACTCTCTGTGTGAAAAAGTGTTTCCTCATCTCCGTTCTAAATGTTTAACCCCTTATTCTTAAACTTGACATGGACATGGCCATTTGCAATGAAGCGTAATCTTAGCAAACACAAATTTCAACAGCAAATCTCAGCGGTGAAAGCAAATCCTGAACACACGCTGTGGCTGCAGGTACAAATGTTTGATTTTTCTGCTTGTGGTTTTCGTGTTCGAGGTTGCTGCCCTCCAGGTCCCGACAGAAATAGTTGGCCTGCATGTGTGTGCCAAGGGAGAGTGTCCAAAGAACACGGGTTCATTGGGCTCAGGAGTAGGTGGGGATACTGGACAAAGGTCATGGGACACATGCCCCAAAGTTCATGGGGTTCAGAGAAGGGGGGGGGGGGACACACCTGATAAAGAGGCAACGCTCAAAGCTGCTTTATTGTCGAACGTACAAAGTGCCAACGCACAGTGAAATTAATTTCTTCCAGTCCCGTAGAGTATTGCCGTATCATCCCCGATTAGCAGTTGTACAGCAACAGTCTACTGAGCCCGCGTGCAAGAGGCGGCATGTTTTGGAGCCATTTTCCAAGTCCAGCCCACGCTCCAGTGGCTATGAGTGGTGCCCGACCCAGGCGAGCCCCAGGCTGCTGCGGGGCCTCCAGCCATCGCCTTCCGTGGTCGACCAACGACTTGGCGGCTGAATTCCATTGTTTTCTCACGCAATTGGTGAATGCACTTAAGACTTTTGAGTCCAAAGAAGGGACCCGAGCCGAAACGTTCTCCAGAGATCACCCGTACACTAGATCTACGTAGAGGCGCCAGGGAAAATTAACGTTTAAACTTGTACGTCTTTGCAATGTGGGAGGAAACCGGAGCACCCGGAGAAAACCCACGCGGTCACAGAGAGAACGTAACAAACTCTGCACAGACAGCACCTCTAGTCAGGATCGAACCTGGGTCTCTGGTGCCCGCCTCTATCTGTCCAATATTCCAGCATTCCAGCATCTGCATTCTCGTATCTCTACTGTGTCTTTCATTCACTCGCACTACTGTTGATTATCAGCTTCAGATTATGTTTCGTCCAGTCTTATGTGGACATAGGTTTAAGGTGAGAGGAGGGGGGGGGGGTTGATTTTTATAGGGATCTGTGGGGTAACCTTTTCACAGAAAGGGTGGTGGGTTTTTAGTTTAGTTTCGAGGTACAGCGCTGAAACAGGCCCTTTGGCCCACCGAGTCCGCGCCGTCCAGTGATCACCGCACATTGACACTATCCCACAATTTTACATTTACACCCAAGCCAATTAACCTACAAACTTGTGTGTCTTCGGAGTGTGGGAGGAAACCGAAGATCTCGGAGAAACCACACGCAGGTCACGGGGAGAACGTACAAACCCTGTACAGACAGCACCCGTAGTCGGGATCGAACCCCGGGTCTCTGGCGCTGTAAGGCAGCAACTCTACCGCTGCGCCACCGTGCTGTATGGAATGAGCTGCCGGAGGAGGTAGTTGAGGTAGGGACTATTGAAATGTTTAAGAAGCAATTAGACAGGTACAATGGATAAGACCCATCTTGAGGGATGTGGGCCAAACGGGGACAGGTGGGACTAGTACAGATGGGATACTTTGGTCGGTGTGGGCAAGTTGGGCTGAAGGGCCTGTTTCCATGCTGTACGCCACTACGACTCTAATACTGAACAACATGACTTCTGGGTTCTTTAGTTTACCAATGATGCTAAAGCCTAACGGCAACAGATAAATACAGTGCAACATAGTCACTTGAGTTACCTGAAAAGCCAAGGAGATGAATAGAAAGCCAAAGGTTAGACTCAGGTATGGTTTGTGACTCATCACCAGCTTCAGGCCCGTCAGGTACGACACATGGAAATGGTCTTTGGGAGTAAAGCAACCTGCAATAACCAAAATAAAAGTACCAATTAATCTACAAGTAATGTCTTCCAAATACACGTAGACACAAATAACTGCAGATGCTGGTCTATAAAAAAAAAAAGACACAAGGTGCTGGAGTAACTCAAGGGGGCCAGGCAGCGTCCCTGGAGGACAAGGATAGACGACATTGTGCCGTCCAAAAAAAAGGGTTCCAGGATGTTGCCCGACCCGCTGAGTTACTCCAGCAATTGGTGTCCTTGTAGCCCTGTCCCACGGTACGAGTTCATTCCAAGAGCTCTCACGAGTTTGCCCTGATTCGAACTCGGAGATTTACGGTAATGACCGCTTGTCGGTACTCGGGGCCCTCGTGGACATTTTTCAACGTGTTGAAAAATCTTCACGAGTCTTCCCGTGCTTTCCTGCCGTTAGCGAGTCTTCCCGAGTACCAGCCGTTAGCGTTACGAGCCGCTAAGAGACGTCCCCGAGCTCCGACGTACCCGCTGGGTACGTCGGAGCTCGGGGACGTCTCTCAGCGGCTCGTAACGCTCATTCTCCGTGCTTACCACGAGTTTGATTTTTTTTAAACTCGGGAGAGCTCTTGGAATGAACTCGTACAGTAGGACCGGGCTCTTACTACACTCAAATACACATAACTGGTTCACTGAGCATCTGAGGGTATCGGAATCAGAAATTATGTAAAGCTTAAACTTGTCCAATCTGTTTGCTGCCTTAAACAAACTATGTCGTAAATTTCAGTGGCTGGGGTCAGGTATAAAAAGTAGCTGTTCTGGTGAAGCAATAGACTCTTGTTTAATTGTCTATGTACTGACAACTAAAGTTCGGATAGCAGGCCTGTAAACGCGATAAACACAGATAAATATTGCAATCAAAAATTCAATAAATTAATAACCATAACACTGGTGCACAAACAAGAGGTGTTTAGTGCAGTCAAAGACAGTGCACAGAAGTCCATTGTTCACAGTTGCTGAGGTTAGTGTTGTGTAGCGTTCAAGAGCCTGATAATTGCTGGGAAGAAGCTTTTCCTAAGCCTGGTGGTCACAGTTTTCAGGCTCTTGTACCTTCTTAGAGAGTCATAGAGTCTTAGTGTTGAAACAGGCCCTTCAGCCCAACCTGCCCATACCGGCCAACATGCCCCATCTACATTAGTCGCACCTGCCTGCGTTTGGCCCATATCCCTCGAAACCTGTCCTATCCATGTACCTGTCTAAATGTTTCTTTAACGTTGCAATATATTTAGACAGGTTTCTTCCTGCTGTCAGGAGTGAAATGGGTGCGTGGCCAGGGTAGTGCGGGTACTTGTTGATGCTGGTTGCCTCTTTGGGCCAGTGCCTCCTATAGTTGCCTTCGATGGAGGAATGATTAATGCAAAAAGAGAGAGAAAAAATAGCAGAGGCAAAAAATGCACAGTGGCGCTGTGGTAGGGCTACTGCCTTACAGCGCCAGAGACCCGGGTTCGATCCTGACTTCGGGTGCTGTCTGTACGGAGTTTGTACGTTCTCCCCGTGACCTTTCTCCGAGATCTTCGGTTTCCTCCCACACATCCAAAGATATACAGGTTTGTAGGTTAACTAGCTTGGTATAAAATTGTAAATTGTCCACAGTGTGTGTAGGATGGTGTTGGTGTGCGGAGATCGCTGGTCGGTGCGGACTCGTTGGGGTGAAGGAGCCAGTTTCCGTGCTGTATCTCTAAACGAAAGACAAGTTCATACACCAGTATCCGGGCAGCAATTGAACATTTTAGTTTGCGAATAAATTTTGTTTATCAGCCTCATGGGCCTGTCCCACTTAGGCGATTTTTCAGCAGACTGCCGGCAACTGTCAGGGTGGAACACACAAACACACAGCTTCCTTCACCAGCCCATGTGAATTTTTTAGACAGTGCTCCCCCCCCCCCCGCTTGCCCTGTCTAAAAAATTCACACAGTGCAAAGCCAAAGTGACACAGACACACACCGCGATGAACAGGAAGGTTGGCGCTGTAATATACAAGCAACATACCTGCGCGTTCCTTAACTCCAATTAATAGAATCAATGCACAGAGGAAGTATAGGCTACTAATCACCATTGCTGCCAGCATGTAGGCCCATTTCTGCGGAAATAGAAAAATACATGTTCCTTGTATTAATATCCCAAGCCCACGGCTCGGGAAAGTCCCTTTACATCATTGCAACTAAACCGAAAGATCCTAGCTGTTGTCGGCTTGAAACAAAATTCAATCTACTCAAAGGTTTTACTGTCGAGAGTGGCACAGGGTAGACCCTGGTTCGATCCTGACCTCCGGGTGCTGTCTGTGTGGAGTTTGCACGTTCTCCCTGTGACCTCGTGGGTTTCCACCGGGTGCCCCGGTTTCCTCCCACGTCCCAAAGACGTGTGGGTTTGTTGGTGAATTGTAAATTGCCCCGGGTGTGCAGGGAGTGGATGAGAATGTGTGGGCAACATAGCAGTAGTCTGGACCGGTGATCGATGGTCGGTGTCAACTCGGTGACCCACGGGCCTGTTTCCAAATTGTGTCTTTCAATCAGAAAAACTCCAAAGATTTTATTCTTCACCATCTCAATCAAGAGCCCATTCCACTCATTGGTGCCTCTTTATCTGATGCTGACAATAGACAATAGACACAGGAGTAGGCCATTCGGCCCTTCGAGTTAGCACCGCCATTCAAGGTCATCATGGCTGATCATCCCCAATCAGTACCCCCGTTCCTGCCTCCTCCCCATATCCCCTGACTCCGCTATTTTTAAGAGCCCTATCTAGCTCTCTCTTGAAAGCATCCAGAGAACCTGCCTCCACCGTCCTCTGAGGCAGAGAATTCCACAGACTCACCACTCTCTGTGAGAAAAAGTGTTTCCTCGTCTCAGTTCTAAATGGCGGAGACGAGGTCCTGAACGAGGTCCCCATCACCGTCCCATGTCAGAACCGCTATTTGACTTGCTGAGCATTTCAAGCAGAGAGTCGTAGAGACAAAGAGTGCTACATCGTGGCAACAGGCCCTTCGGCCCACACCGGCCAACATGTCCCTGCTACACCAGTCCCACCTGCCTGCATTTGGCCCATATCCCGCCAAACCAGTACTATCCATTTGCACCAAGGCAAATTCCTTGTATGTGAACCTACCTGGCCAATAAAGTTATTAATTCATTAATTCATCCATGTACCTGTCTAACTGTGTCTTAAACGTTGGGATAGTCCCAGCCTCCACTACCTCCTCTGGCAGCTCATTCCATACACCCACCACCTTTTGAGTGAAAAAGTTACCCCTCAGATTCCTATTAAATATCACTTCCCTCACCTTAAACCTATGGCCTCTGGTCCTCGATTTCCCCTATTCTGGGGCAAGATTCGCTGTGCATCTATCTGATCTATTCCTCTCATAATTGTACACACCTCTACAAGATCACCCCTCATTCTCCTGTGCTCCGAAGAAGTCCCAGTCTACTCAACCTCCCCCTATAGTTCAGGCCCTAAAGCATTCTCAACTCTCATTGCCAACTCGTTCTCATTGATGTAGCTTCACCTTCTAAGTACATGCAGCATTTATAGACAATAGGTGCAGGAGTAGGCCATTCGGCCCTTCGAGCCAGCACCGACATTCAATGTGATCATGGCTGATCATCCACAATCAGTACCCCGTTCCTGCCTTCTCCCCATATCCCTTAACTCCACTATCTTTAAGATTCCTGGACTTTCCCGTCACCCTGGGAAAGGAACATATTCCGGGACTGGGTTTTCTCCGGGTGCCTCAGATTCCTTCCTCATTCCAAAGCTATGCAGCTTTGTGGGTTATTGGTTTTGTGAGCTGTCCCTAGTGTGTGGGATAGAACTAGTGCATGGATGATCGTTGGTCGGCACTGACTTGGTGGGCCGAAGGGCCTGTTTCCACATTGTATCTCTAAACTAAACTAAGAAATTGTTTTAAATGTACACGATACAATATTTCCCTAGCTCTTTGGTTAAGAGTGCTCAAGCATGCTGGTGTTCTAGATTTAGTTAATGTTTTTAAAATTACTCAGATGAGGTTCTCCATGATGAAATAACATACTCAATATTTTTTAAAAGAAGCAGTTTCTACAGCAGTTCCCATAACTCACTCCCTTCATTTCAAGGACCGTTCTTCCAACCTTCCCCAAGCCATGCATAGATAGACCTTCAATATTATTTACTAGACAAGACTGATAAGCCTTGAGGTGGGAGCAAGTGGATGGCTGCAAACAATGGCAAGAGAACTTGGAATAGACCACGCACAGGCCAGACCCCCCACCATTGACTCCATCTACACTTCATGCGACCTCAGGAGAGCAGCCAACATAATCAAGCACCTCGAAGGTAGACAAAAGTGCTGGAGAAACTCAGCGGCATCTATGGAGCGAAGGAAATAGGCAACTTTTCGGGCCAAAACCCTTCTTCAGACTGATGTAGGGTGGGAGGGCGGGGAGAAGAAAGTAAAAAGGAAGAGGAGGAGCCCGAGGGCTGAGGGAGAGCTGAGAAGGGGAGGAGACAGCAAGGGCTACCGGAAATTGGAGAATTCAATGTTTATGCCTCTAGGTGTGAGGTGTTGCTCCTCCAATTTCCGGTGGTGCTCACTCTGGCCATGGAGGAGGCCCAGGACAGAGAGGTCGGATTCGGAATGGGAGGGGGAGTTGAAGTGCTGAGCCACCGGGAGATCAGGTTGGTTAATGCGGACCGAGCGGAGATGTTCGGCGAAATGATCGCCAAGCCTATGCTTGGTGCCCACCTAATCGAGCTCCTCGATCTTTCCTCCTCCTCCCAGCTCAGGCATGAAGGCGCGCACCACCAGACTCAAGAACAGCTTCTTCCCCTCTGCTATCAGGCTTGTGAACGGCCCTTCCATAAGCTAGGCTACTGTCCCAATTCTCCAACCCACCTCATTGTGGACAATGGACTTTTTCTTTGTCACAATGTTAGCCACAATGCTGAGAAACTATATTCTGCACTCTGTTTAAGAAAGAACTGCAGATGCTGGAAAAGTCAAAGGTAGACAAAATTAGACGGTAGACGTATTCTGCACTCTGGTATCTTTCTCTTCACTTCTGTACCCGTGGCTGGCCTGATTGTATTCATGTATAGTATTATCTGATTTCTTTGGATAACGTGGGGACAGAAGCATTTCACTGTACCTCAGAACATGTGTCAATAGTCGGCCTAATTCCTAATACATTGAGATGGATCCAACACATCTTTGGATCAAACTGCTATAGCACTTTAAAGTATAACATCTGCTTCCGCTAACTTATCTTTTACAATTCTCACTGTATAATACAGATATGAATTTGATTTCTCAACTTCCGTTCTGTTGCAATTAAACACATATGGGCAGAGAGTCAAACAGGCCCTGCGACCTAACTTGCCCCACACCAACCAACATGCCCCATCTGCACTGGTCCCATCTGACTGCATTTGGCCCAAATCCCTCTAAACCTGGTCTATCCATGTACCTGTCTAAATGTTTCTTGAATGTTGTGATAGTACCTGCCTCAACTCCCTCCTCCGGCAGCTCGTTCCGTACACCCTCCACCCTTTGTGTAAAAATGAGAAGATTTCCGAGGATGTTGTCAGGGCTCGAGGGTCTGAGCCACAGGGAGAGGTTGACCAGGCTGGGACTATTCCTTGGAGCTCAGGAGGATGAGGGGTGATTTTATAGAGGTGTACAAATTCATGAGAGGAATAGATCGGGTAGATGCACTGGGTCTCTTGCCCAGTGTAGGGGAATCGAGAGCCAGTGGGGACATACAGTAGGTTTAAGGTGATGTGGGAAAGATTGAATCTGAGGAGGAACATTTGTTGGTTGAGGGTATGGAACGAGCTGCCACAGGAGGTAGTTGAGGCAGGGTCTATTGCATCGTTTAAGGAACAATTAGACAGGTACATGGATGGGACAGGTTTAGAGGGATATGGGCCAAACGTAGGCAGGTGAGACTAGTGCAGATGGGACAATAGACAATAGGTGCAGGAGTAGGCCATTCGGCCCTTCGAGCCAGCACCGCCATTCAATGTGATCATGGCTGATCATCCCCAATCAGTACCCCGTTCCTGCCTTCTCCCCATATCCCCTGACTCCACTATCTTTAAGAGCCCTATCTAGCTCTCTCTTGAAAGTATCCAGAGAACCGGCCTCCACCGCCCTCTGAGGGCAGAGGACATGTTGGTCGGTGTGGGCAAGTTGGGCTGAAGGGCCTGGTTCCATGCTGTATCACCGAGGGATGTACATATTCAATTCAATTCAATTCAATTCAAGTTTATTGGTCACATACTCAATTATACAGGTATAACCAGTAGTGAAATGCTTAAGTGCCTGTCCAGTTGTGCATGGTTCCCCACTTACACATAACCCACATAAAACAATACCCACATATAACACATACCCCATAAATATACCATATAGCAAGTAGTGCTGTTACAAGCAAAGTGACAAGTGCCGTGGAACACCTGTGATGACAGCATGTTCCATCCAGTTCAGTCCCATGTGTGTGTGTTTGATGGTAGCTAGGCAGGGCGGGGCGGGGGGTTTGGGCTGGGGTGCAGGTGCTGGTGAGGTGCTGGTGAGGAGGGTGGGGAGGGTTTGGGCGTTGGGCGGCTGGGGGGCTGGGGGGGGGGGAGGGGGGCGGCGACACTCAGTCCTCGTTCAGCAGTCTCATGGCCTGGGGAAAGAAACTCCTCCTCATTCTCTCCGTGTTGGCCCTGAGCAGCCGGTACCGTTTCCCTGAGGGCAGCAGGGAAAACAGTCTGTTGTTGGGGTGAGTGTGGTCCTGGATAATCCTCCTGGCTCTTGACCTGCAGCGCTTGGTGTAGATGTCCTGCAGGTTGGGAAGGGTGGTTTTGATGGTCGGCTCAGCTGAGCGAACCACCCTCCTCAGAGCCAGTTGTGGTCCCTCTTGGTGGTGTTCCCCCTCCAGGTGATGATGCTCCCACTCAGGATGCTCTCCACAGTATGGGTGTAGAAGTTCTTGAGCACCCTGAGGGGGAGCTTGAAGTCCCTCAGCCGTCTGAGATGGTAAAGACGCTGGTTGGCCTTCTTTACCAGGCTGCTGAGGTGGTGTGACCATGTCAGGTCCTGGGAGATGTGGATGCCGAGGTACCTGAAGCTCTCCACCCTCTCCACCTGGGCCCCGTTTATGCTGCTTCCTGGAGAAGTCCACTATGAGCTCCTTGGTCTTGGAGGTGTTCAGCTCCAGGTTATTCTCCCTACACCAGTTTGCCAGGTGGATGATTTCAGAGTGGTAGGCTGCCTCATCATTGTTTGAGATTAGGCCTACCACTGTGTTGGTTGAGGGTATGGAACGAGTGTATTCGGCAAACTTGACTATGATGTTAGAGTCTGAGATGGCCTTGCAGTCGTGGGTGTAGAGAGAATACAGCAGAGGGCTCAGCACACAGCCCTGGGGGGCCCCCAGTGTTGAGGGTGAGGGAGGATGACATGTGATGGCCCACACGCACCACCTGTGGTCTGCCGGTCAGGAAATTGTGGATCCACTTGCACAGGGGTGGGCAATTTGGGTTAACACTGCAATGAAAACAGCAAATGCTTGTAATCTGCAGCAGGGCAAGTTGCAATAACTGCTGTGGGACGGTGATAAGGTTTTGTTGTTGTCTTCTTACAGCGAGCATCACCATAAACCCATCAACCTTTTGGTCTCCACCCCATCAACAAACCCTCCCTTTCCTTCTCTCCGCCCAGCACTGCATGAGCCGCAAACTCATCACTTCCCCGAGAATCCTGATAAAAGTTCACCAACCTGAACGGTAAATTATTTTTCACCCCTCACTGATGTTGCCCGACCTGCCGAGTCTATCCAGTATTTTCTGCTCCCTCCTCTCCACTCCCCAAACTAAATTTCCAGCATCAATAATATACGGGGCCCAAAATTGCTGACAATACTCCAAATGCGGACTGAAACAGCGCCTTATAAAGCCCCTGCATTACATCGAAGATAGACGCAAAGTGCTGGAGTAACTCAGCGGGACAGGCAGCATCTCTTGAGGGAAGGAATGGGTGACGTTTCAGGTCGAGGCCCTTCCTCAGACCGTCTGAAGGCAAGGTCTCGACCCGAAACGCCACCAATTCCTTCTCTCCAGAGATGCTGTGTGTCTCTCTGAGTTACTCCAGCACTTTGTGTCTATCTTCGGTTTAAACCAGCATCTGCAGTTCCTTCCTCAGCATTACATCACTGTTTTTATATTCTAGTCCTCTCGAAATAAATGCGAGCATTGTATTTGCCCACCTTACTACCAATTCAACTTGCATATTAACCTTTAGGCAATCCTGCACCAGCACTCCCAAGTTCCTTTGCACCTCCGATTTCTGAATTCGCTCCCCATTTAGAAAATAGTCCATGCCTTTATTCGTAACGAAGTGCATGACTCCGCACTTTGCTACGCTGTATTCCATCTGCCACAGCTCTGCCCACTCCCCCAACCCGGCCCGAACCCGGGTTCGATCCTGCCGATGGGGTGTTGTCTGTACGGAGTTTGTACGTTCTCCCTGTGACCTCGCGGGTTTTACCCGGGTGCTCCGGTTTCCTCCCACAGGTTTGTAGGTTAACTGGATTCTGTATATCGCACCGCAGTATGTCAAATAGAACTAGTGTACGGGTGGTTGTTGGTCAGCAGGGTCTCGGTGGGCTTAGGGGCCTGTTTCCGTGCTGTATTTCTCCCTTAAACTAAGCTACGCTTGCTAAGTAACGAGCTTACAAGAACACAAAATGCTGGAGTAATTCAGCAGCTACCCGTTTCAAAAGCCACTGGAAGTCTAAGATGCTAAGCTGATTATTTTGAATCACTTCCCTCTAGAAGGCAACTCCGGACTGTCAAAGCTGCCACAGCCAGTCATAAAAACAGTTTTTATCCACGAGTAGTTGCTCTACTCAACAGCCAAAAATCTGTAGCCTCTCTTTGATCTGGTACATGCTTGATCAATGATGTTTTATCATTAATGCTTTATTATTATTAATGTTTAGTGTTTTCTGAGTCATTCGTAACCGTCACTGTATGTCATGTTGTCACTTGTGGGCGGAGCACCAAGACAAATTCCTTGTATGTGAATACTTGGCCAATAAACTTACTTAGTTTAAGAAAAGATTGATGCTGGCCGCAGAACACTTGTTCACAACATCCAGTAGCACTGAGCTTCACTGTCACGTCCACTCATCTCTGAATTTAGCCCGAGCAGAATAGCCGGCAAGACGCCACAGAGACCACTGAGACTATTCTTAAACGACACTGACCGTGTTATTGAGGCTGTTCACTAGTGCAGTGGTAGTGTTGAGTGTTGTCACATTCTGGAGCATCTGGCAGGTTTCCATAGTTTGTGTATGGTAGGCTCCCACGATCTGGCCCTGAATAGCAGCTCCAGCCAGCGTGGCGACAACCTCGACTCCCATTCCTGCAAGAAGACGGCAGTAAGACGTCAAATCGGTATTAAGGCAAAATCAATTAGTTTAGTTTAGAGATACTGCATGGAAACAGGGCCTTCGACCCACCGAGTCCACACTGACCAGCGATTCCCGCACATTAACACTTTCCTACGCACGCTAGGGTACAATTTACACTTATGCCCCTGTCCCACTTAGGAAACCTGAACGGAAACCTCTGGAGACTTTGCGCCCCACCCAAGGTTTCCGTGCGGTTCCCAGAGGTTGCAGGTGGTTGCCGGAGGTTGCAGGTAGTGGAAGCAGGTAGGGAGACTGACAAAAACCTCCGGGAACCGCACGGAAACCTTGGGTGGAGCGCAAAGTCTCCAGAGGTTTCCGTTCAGGTTTCCTAAGTGGGACAGGGGCATTATACCGAGCCAATTAACCTACAAACCTGTACGTCTTTGGAGTGTGACAGGAGGCTAAAGAACTCGGAGAAAACCCACGCAGGTCGCGGGGAGAACGTACAAACTCCGTTCAGACAGCACCCGTAGTCAGGATTGAACCTGGGTCTCTGACTCTGTAAGGCAGTAGCTCTACCCCTGTGCCACCGTGCTGCAATGCTAACATTTATTTTGCGAGGACTAGAATATTAAAACAGGGATCTATCGCAGTCGCTGCCTCAAAAAGGCTGGCAGCATCATCAAGGACCCACACCATCCTGGCCACACACTCATCTCTCCGCTGCCATCAGGTAGAAGGTACAGGAGCCTGAAATCTGGTACATCCAGGTTCAGGAACAGCTTCTTCCCCACAGCCATCAGGCTATTAAACTCGCCATCAACCAAACTCTGAACTATAACAGCCTAATGCACTTTATCTGTTTATTTATGTATATATATATGGTCTATGCTATATATAGACACACTGAACAGTTCTGTGTTTATGCTTACAATATTCTGTTGTGCTGCAGCAAGCAAGAATTTAGTCTGAAGAAGGGTTTCGGCCCGAAACGTCGCCTATTTCCTTCGCTCCATAGATGCTGCTGCACCCGCTGAGTTTCCCCAGCAATTTTGTGTACCTAAGAATTTCCTTGTCCTATCTGGGACACATGACAATAAACTCTCTTGACTTGACTCGGATGTAATGTTGAGGCTTAAGAAGGCGCTGGTCAGCCCGCATTTGGAGTATTGTGAACAATATTGTGCTTAAGCAAAGCAAGAATTTCATTGTCCTATACAGGGACACATGACAATAAACTCACTTGAACTTGAATATTGAGCCCCATGTCTGAAGAGAATGATCCCAGGAATGATTGGGTTAACATATGGTGAGCGTTTGGGGGCCACTGGGCCTCTACAGCTTTTAATACAATCATCCCACAGCAGCTGGTGGAGAAGCTGAAGCTGTTGACTGCTGTTGACAGTCAGGGTGGGCAGCCGGACATCACGAACCATCGCTGTGAGCACTGGGCTCACCCCAAGGCTGTGTCCTAAGCCGCCTGCTGTTCAGTCTGCTTACTCATGACTGTACTGCCAGACTCGGCAATAATTATATCAACAAGTTCGCTGATGACACAACAGTGGTGGGTCTCATCAGCGACAACAATGAGTCGGCGTACAGGATGGAGGTGGAGCTGCTGACAGAGTGGTGCAGATCTCACAATCTCACCCTCAACGTGGAAAAGACAAAGGAGATGGTGATCGATTTCAGGAGGGCTGGAAAACACCATCACACTCCGCTGCGTATTGATGGCGCTGCTGTGGAGAGGGTCAGCAGTGTGAAGTTCTTGGGACTCCACCTGGCGGATGACCTGACCTCAACGACCAACACCACAGCAGTCATCAAAAGAGCTCAGCAGCGGCTCCACCCTCTCCGGAGACTAAGGAAAGCAGGTCTCTCTACTGTTCATCTAAGGACCTTCTACAGGGGCACCATCGAGAGTATACTGACCTACGGCATCACTTCCTGGTTTGGGAGCTGCAAGGCTTATGAACAAAAACAACTTAACAGGATAGTGAAGACAGCCAGCAGGATCATTGGTGCTCCACTCCCTTTCCTGTTGGAGATCTATCAGAAGCGGAGCATCAGCAGAGCCATCTCCATTATTAAGGACCCCCATCATCCATCACACCACATCTTCTCCATTCTGCCATCTGGGAAGAGGTACAGGAGCATCAGCTGCAGAACCAGCAGGATGCTCCACAGCTTCTTCCCACAGGCAATAAGACTGATTAACGGACTGTGTCCCCTCCCCATATATCATACACCAACACTATAACCTCGCCCATACTATGACAGCTCGGCACTTGTCAAAGCAAAGCCACTGTTCGGTCTGAATGTCTGTTTTTTTCAATTTAGAAACATAGAAACATAGACTATAGGTGCAGGAGTAGGCCATTCGGCCCTTCGAGCCTGCACCGCCATTCAATATGATCATGGCTGATCATCCAACTCAGTATCCTGTACCTGCCTTCTCTCCATAACCCCTGATCCCTTTAGCCACAAGGGCCACACCTAACTCCCTCTTAAATATAGCCAATGGCAGGGAATTCCAGAGATTCACCACTCTTTGTGTAATAAATGATTTTCTCATCCCTAAAAGACTTCCCCCTTATCCTTAATTTTTAGGCCTATTTTAGATATGTTCATTTTAATTTTAAAGCTATATGTATTTATTCTGTTTTTATTAACTGCACTGACGGGGACTGATTGAGAAACTATTTTTTCGTTTCTTCTGTGTATGTAAGTACTCAGTTAAAATGGCATTAAAGTAAATGCTGAATACTCGCTGGAGTTTAGAAGGATGAGGAGGAACCTCATTGAAACTCACCGAATAGTGAAAGGCCTGGATAGAGTGGATGTGGAGAGGATGTTTCCACTGGTGGGAGAGTCTAAGACCAGAGGCCACTGCTTCAGAATAAAATGATGCACCTTCACAAAGATGAGGAGGAATTTCTTTAGTGGTGAATCTGTGGAATTCATTGCCACAGACGTCTGTGGAGGCCAAGTAAATGGATATTTTGAAGGCGGAGATTGACAGATCCTTGATTAGTACGGGAGTCGGGGGTTATGGGGAGAATGCAGGAGAATGGGGTTGAAAGGGGAAGATAGATCAGCCATGATTGAATGGCGGAGTGGACTTGATGGGCCGAATGGCCTAATTCTGCTCGCATATCTTACGATCTTATGAACCCATTAATGTCACCATTCACATCTCAGCGTTCATATTTTCCATGTGCCAAATTTTCAGGTTTCAGATTTCTCTTCCTGAAATGTCACCCATCCAGACATGCTGCCTGACCTGCTGAACGACTCCAGCACTATGTGGCATCTGAAGAAAGTTCCCCAACCCAAATCATCACCTATAAGAGTCATAGGAGCAAACTAGGCCATTTGGCCCGTCTAGTCTACTCCGTCATCCGATAATGTTTGACCTATCTCTCCCTCCTAACTATTAGAAACATAGAAAATAGGTGCAGGAGGAGGCCATTCGGCCCTTCGAGCCAGCACCTCCATTCATTGTGATCATGGCTGATCGTCCCCTATCAATAGCCCGTGCCTGCCTTCTCCCCATATCCCTTGACTCCACTAGCCCCTAGACCTCTATCTAACTCTCACTTAAATCCATCCAGTGACTTGGCCTCCACTGCCCTCTGTGGCAGGAAATTCCACAAATTCACAACTCTCTGGGTGGAAAGGTTTTTTTCTCACCTCAGTCTTAAATGGCCTCCCCTTTATTCTAAGACTGTGTGGCCCCTGGTTCTGGACTCGTCCGACATTGGGAACATGTTTTCCTGCATCTAGCTTGTCCATTCCTTCTATAATTTTATATTCTCCTGCCTTTGCCCTGTAACTCTCGACGCCCGTACGTATCAAGAATCTGTCAATCTCCGCCTTAAAAATATCCATTAACTTGGCCACCACAGCCGGCTGTGGCAATGAATTCCACAGATTCACCGCCCTTAAAACCTGCGCAATCTAGTTTTGGACTCCACAACCCCGGGGGGAAATACGCAAAAAAACGAAGAAAAAATGCAAAAAGGGTACATGATGCAAGGAAAGGGGGAACCCCGGGGAATATTCAGGGTGGAGTCAAAATAATATGAAGCTTTGACAGGGGCGAATAGACACCTACTGTATGCTACACAAAAATGCTGGAGAAACTCAGCGGGTGCGGATGCACCCGCTGAGTTTCTCCAGCATTTTTGTGTACCTTCAATTCTCCAGCATCTGCAGTTCCTTCTTAAACACCTACTGTATGCTGTTGCAGAATCTCGGTCACGTTGATCACCGCCTAGAAACATGGTCAATGCAGAGTAGGGGACGTGGAAACACTGTGGGAACAGCAACAATGAAAGCATTAAAACAAATCTCGAATGGCATTCGCAAAGGCAGAGCCAAATATACCAGGAGTTTCTAGTCTAAACAGAATGAACAGTTCAAAGTTCAGAGGTTGACTGGGTTTAGAAAGCCATTTCCCCCCCCCCCCGTGGAATCTGAATTACGATTCCAGTCTCGGTCAAGAGGGGACATAGAGGGCACAGCTTTCAAATACTAGAGGGCAAAGGTTTAAGGTGAGAGGGAAAAGGTTTAAAGGAGATTCTCAAGGCTTTTTTTGTTGTTGTTTTACACAGAGGGTGGTGAGCGCCTGGAACATGCTGTCAGGATTGGTGGTTGAGGCAGATACGATAGTGGCAGGAGCAGAGATAGAAGCAGAATTAGGCCATTCGGCCCATCATGTCTACTCTGCCATTCAATCATGGCTGATCTCTCTCTCCCTCCTAACCCCATTCTCCTGCTTTCTCCCCATAGCCCCTGACACATGTACTAATCAAAAATCTATCTATCTTTGCCTTAAATATATCCACTGACTTGGCCTCCACAGCCTTCTGCGGCCAAGAATTCCACTGATTCACCACCCATTATGAGGCTTTAGGAGAGGCGTATGGATATGTCGGGAATGTAGGGAACATGGATTATGTGCGGGTGGATGTGAGATGTTTGGCACAGACACTGTGGGCCACAGAGCCTATTTAAGTGGTATGCTGTTCTATAAGCCTTCTCAGGGACTGTCATATGCTGAGAGAATGGAGTGGCTGTGCTTGTACACTCTGGAGTTTAGAAGGATGAGAGGGTATCTTATTGAAACATATAAGATTAAGGGTTTGGACACGCTAGAGGCAGGAAACATGCTCCCGATGTTGGGGGAGTCCAGAACCAGGGGCCACTGTTTAAGAATAAGGGTTAAGCCATTTAGAACCGAAAGGAGGAAACACCTTTTCCTCACAGAGAGCTGTGAGTCTGTGGAATTCTCTGCCTCAGAGGGCGGTGGAGGCCGGTTCTCTGGATACTTTCAAGAAAGAGCTAGATAGGGCCCTTAAAGATAGCGGAGTCAGGGGACTCAGGATTTGTGGAATTCCCTACCACAGAGGGCAGTGGAGGCCAAGTCACTGGACGGATTTAAGTGAGAGTTAGATAGAGCTCTAGGGGCTAGTGGAATCAAGGGATATGGGGAGAAGACAGGAATGGGGTACCGATTGGGGATGATCAGCCATGATCACATTGAATGGCGGTGCTGGCTCGAAGGGCCGAATGGCCTACTCCTGCACCTATTGTCTATTGCCTATAGATATCTAATAACAAATAACTCTTTCTTTGGGTCGCTCTTCACTTATTCCCAATCACCTGCTCCATGAAATAAGTCGAGAGGTTTGGTTACATTGAATTGCTGATCTTTCACTCAGTGGCCATTGTGTGAAAGAGAGATGAAGCTGTACAAAATGCATTGGACATTGTTGGTACAAAGGAACGATCACCCACCCACTCCGCACCACACCACCAGACTGAGGGAGCATCACATTACATTCCTACACTTCATTAGGTTTAAGCCCAGCTAAGGTCATCTCAAAGACAGCTTGTTTCATTTAATCCAAAGAATACAGAAGGCTTTTAGTCTTTCAATATTTAAAATGTAGAAAGTGCAAACCACAACGCAGACAGCACAGAAGCTCTTCCTCTTTGAGATTGACCAACTTCCTGCACATGTTGAAACCTCTGCTCAAATATTGACATTTTGCTTTTCTAACGTGTTTTAACCACCAAAAAAATTTTTTTTTTTAATCCTCTAAGTCCCTCCAATGGTGTCTGTACACCTGCAACTTTATTTGGCAGTGCTGGGAGTTACGCTTTCACGGTTATATTTTCTGATCTTTCTTTCTCTCCGCTGCTCGGAGCAACAGGCTACTGTAAAGACACCATATCGATGTTACAGTGAGATACTGAGTGCGCCTGAGTCACGTACCACTGTCAGTTATCCTCGCAGTAAACAACAATGCCCATTGAGAGGTTCAACTATACTGCTGTGCCACTGTGCCGCCCCAAGATATTATTAGGATATTATCAGGATATTATTTTGAACAATTTAACACTTGCCCCATGCCTTTGTATTTCACAGCAAGGAGGAAAAAGGACCCAACCTTCAGATCCAGGGATGGTATTAGATATTAGTTTATTGCATAGCCTTGGAGTTTAATCCGATTCAAATGAACACTTACACTCATGCAGGTATGAAATGCACAGTAGGTCATAAGATACCAGAGGAAGCTGTATTCCTGGGACATCGTGTAAGAAGGACTGAACCACAATAGGAAGTAAGAAACAACTCCAAACGGCATGGAGAACAGAATCCTGGAAAAATCACAATGTCAAAATTATTCAGTTGCGACAAATTTCTTTAAAATCAAATCCAAAAACAAAGTCGCAGGATATTTTCTTCCAGAGCCAATTACTCACGACTTAATTCCTGAGATTTAAGGGGCTGTCCCACTTGGGCGACCTAATCTGCGAGTTTAGAAGAGTGTCTTCGACCGTCAAACTCGCAGCATGGTCGACACGTGGTCCTAGGAGGTCCTATGAGGTCGCTGGAACTCTCCTTCATGCTCGAGGGAAGTTCCCGAATACTCGTGGCCTCAGCTAGGTCGCGGAATAATTTTCTGCATGTTGAAATTTTTTTGATTGTGCCTAATGTGATTGTCACTGAAACGTCTGCATAAAATAATGTCCTTGCTCTTAGATACATGTGAAAATAAAGTATCATTTTAAAGTACCATTGAACTTCACACAGACAGCACCCATAGTCAGGATTGAACCAAGGTCTATGGAGCTCTAATGCCCCTGTCCCACTTAGGAAACCTGAACGGAAACCTCTGGAGACATTGCGCCCCACCCAAGGTTTCCATGCAGTTCCCGGAGGTTGCAGGTGGTTGCCGGAGGTTGCAGGTAGTGGAAGCAGGTAGGGAGGCTGACAAAAACCCCCGGGAACCTCCAGGAACCGCACGGAAACCTTGGGTGGGGCGCAAAGTCTCCAGAGGTTTCCGTTCAGGTTTCCTAAGTGGGACAGGGGCATTAGGCAGCAGCCGCGCCACCGTACCACCCAAACCGGTTTCAATTAACAGTTGGTTTTGTGTTAAATGCCTCCAGAACAAAGCACGTGTAACTCCCATGACTACAGCGTTCATTACCGGACCCCAAGTCCAAATGTACCGCTTCGTGTATTTCCCCACAAATTAATATGATTGAGGGTATCCTCACCATGGGAGCAACTTGCCAAATCTTGTTCTCCTGCTTTTGCTGATGAGGAAACCAACACCTGGATCTGTGAAAGCGTCCCAGACTCGACCAATGAATAAAATAAGAGATGCATAGAAAGCCTCCATCTGATGAAGAAAGAGTTACAACACATATTGTTTATTGTGCAAGTTTCAATCAAAAATAGTTCCCAAGTTACAGTGCCCTCCATAATGTTTAAGAAGGAACTGCAGATGCTGGAGAATCGAAGGTACACAAAAATGCTGGAGAAACTCAGCGGGTGCAGCAGCATCTATGGAGCGAAGGAAATAGGCAACGTTTCGGGTCGAAACGTTGCCTATTTCTTTCGCTCCATAGATGCTGCTGCACCCGCTGAGTTTCTCCAGCATTTTTGAGTGCCCTCCATAATGTTTGGGACAAAGACCCATCATTTATTTATTTGCCTCTGAAGTCCACAATTTGAAATTTGTAATAGAAAAATAAATCATGTGTGGTTAAAGTGCACATTGTCAGATTTTATTAAGGGTATTTTTATACATTTTGGTTTCACCATGTAGAAATTACAGCGGTGTTTATACATAGTCCCCCCTCACCCCCCCCATTTCAGGGCATCATAATGTTTGGGACACATTGCTTCACAGGCATTTGTAATTGCTCAGGTGTGTTTAATTGCCTCCTTAATGCAGGCATAAGAGAGCTCTCAGCACCTAATCTTTCCTCCAGTCTTTCCATCACCTTTGGAAACTTTTATTGCTGTTTATCAACATGAGGACCAAAGTTGTGCCGATGAAAGTCAAATAAGCCATTAGGAGACTGAGAAACAAGAATAAAACTGTTAGAGACATCAGCCAAACCTTAGGCTTACCAAAATCAACTGTTTGGAACATAATTAAGAAGAAAGGCATACAGAGGCAAATAAATAAATGATGGGTCTTTGTCCCAAACGTTATGGAGGGCACTGTATTTAAGTTCCCAAGTTAAACTTCGTGTTGCAAAGTAAAGAAACTAGAAGGCACGAGGCCCTTCAAATAGATTGATACAAAATAATGTGGACTAATACATAGTAAATGCACAACACATTCCCGCTCTTTGCCTTCAGCCAACCTTCTATCCATGCTAGTATCTTTCCTCTATAGTGGCGGCATGGTGGCGCAGTGGCAGAGTTGCTGCGTGACAGCACCAGAGACTTGGGTTCCATCCTGACTACGGGTGCTGTCTGTACGGAGCTTGTACATTGTCTCCGGGACCACATAGGTTTTCGCCGGTGCTCCGGTTTCCAAAGACGTACATGTTTGTAGGTTAATTGGCTTCGGTGAACATTGTAAACTGTCCCTAGTGTGTAGGATAGTGCTAGTGTAGGGGGGATCGCTGGTCGGCGCGGACTCGATGGGCCGAAGGGCCCATTTCTGCGCTGTGTCTTTCAAAGAATTAAATAAAAACCTAAAACTCCACTTCTTTCATCTTCTTTAGCAGCCTCGTGTGGCAAAGCTTTGGTTGCGTGACGAATCATATGGCATTTTGCTGGAGTATTGAACAAACTTTGACATCAAACATCAAAAGGGGACAATAAATCATATTTGGGTACATCTTACAAGTCATGTTGGGGAAGTGAATGCCAAAACATCGTGTCGGGGCCAAGATAACATAACTGCCACAGTGCAAGCAAGCCGTGCAGAAAGCCAGAAATGGCCGTTCAATCCTGACTACGGGTGCTTGTCTGTACGGAGTTTGCACGTTCTCCCCGTGTGGGGTTTCTCCGGGATCTTTGGCTTCCTCCCACACTCCAAAGACGTACATGTCTGTACGTTAATTGGCTTGGTATAAATGTAAATTGTCCCTAGTGCGTGTAGGATAGTGTTAGTGTGCGGGGATCGCTGGTCGGTGCGGACTCGGTGGGCTGAAGAGCCTGTTTCCGTGCTATATCTCTACACTAAACTAAACAGTCATGGGACTCGTTTGGCTTTTAAAGTAAGGGAGATTTCTTCCTCTTCCTCAGATGTGCAGCCTAAAATCCTTCAGAGCACAAAGACTATTTCTGTGCCTGAACAGGCTGATTTGTCACGTGGAATGAACCATGGAAACTAAAATTATAAGCGTATCGAGTGGGAACATCTTCTTTTCTAACTCCACTTCCCATTAATCAAATTTGGTCTCTTAGCTCAAAGACTGGTGAAGTAAGTCATGTTTCACAATGTGTGAAAGTTCTAGTATTTACATGGTACACAAAAATGCTGGAGAAACTCAGCGGGTGCAGCAGCATCTATGGAGCGAAGGGAATAGAATTCCACAGACTAGTATTTACATGGTTTAGGGTTAGTATTGTCACCTGCTCCTGGGATGGCGGGACTGTCATATGAGGAAAGATTGAAAAGACTAGGCTTGTATTCACTGGAGTTTAGAAGGATGAAGGGATATCTTATAGAAACATGTAAAATTATAAAAGGACTGGACAAGCTTGATGCAGGAAAAATTTTCCCAATGTTGGGCGAGTCCAGAACCAGGGGCCACAGTCTTAGGGGAGGCCATTTAAGACTGAGGTGAGAAAAAACGTTTTCACCCAGAGAGTTGTGAATTTGTGGAATTCCCTGCCACAGAGGGCAGTGGAGGCCAAATCACTGGATGGATTTAAGAGAGAGTTAGATAGAGCTCTAGGGGCTAGTGGAGTCAAGGGATATGGGGATAAGGCAGGCACGGGTTATTGATTGGGGACGATCAGCCATGATCACAATGAATGGCAGTGCTGGATCGAAGGGCCGAATGGCCACCTCCTGCACCTATTTTCTATGTTTCTATGTACAGAGAAAAGCTTTGTTCTGTAAGTTATCCAAACAGGTCAGATAATAACAAGCATAAATACAGTCAAGTCAATCTCAAGTACGACAGATAGAGCAAAGGGGAAGATAGGAGCAGGGAGGTTCTACTGCAGTTGTACAGGGTCTTGGTGAGACCACACCTGGAGTATTGCGTACAGTTTTGGTCTCCTAATCTGAGGAAAGACATTCTTGCCATAGAGGGAGTACAGAGAAGGTTCACCAGACTGATTCCTGGGATGTCAGGACTTTCATATGAAGAAAGACTGGATAGACTCGGCTTGTACACGCTAGAATTTAGAAGATTGAGGGGGGATCTTATAGAAACTTACAAAATTCTTAAGGGGTTGGACAGGCTAGATGCAGGAAGATTGTTCCCGATGTTGGGGAAGTCCAGAACTAGGGGTCACAGTTTAAGGATAAGAGGGAAGTCTTTTAGGACCGAGATGAGAAAATCATTTTTTACACAGAAAGTGGTGAATCTGTGGAATTCTCTGCCACAGAAGGTAGTTGAGGCCACAGTTCATTGGCTATATTTAAGAGGGAGTTAGATGTGGCCCTTGTGGCTAAAGGGATCAGGGGTTATGGAGAGAAGGCAGGTACAGGATACTGAGTTGGATGATCAGCCATGATCATATTGAATGGCGGTGCAGGCTCGAAGGGCCGAATGGCCTACTCCTGCACCTATTTTCTATGTTTCTAAGATACAGGGAGTAGAATCCTCAGCATTGCAGAATTATAGGTAGAAACAAGATTTAAAAGAGTAGAGCCATGGTGTTGGATGATAGTAGATCCTTCTCTGGGAAGAGCATGTGAGATGCCGTACTCCAGCGCCATCAGCCTTTAGAGATGCCGCGCGGGAACAGGCGCTTCGGCCCACCGAGTCTCCGCCAACCAGCGATCACCCCGTAGACAAACGCTATCCTACACACCCGGGACAAACCTGTACGCCTTTGAAGTGTGGGAGGAAACCGGAGCACCGGGAGGAAACCCACACACACGCATGGAGAACGTGCAAACTCTGCACCCGTAGTCAGGATTGAACCTGGGTCTCTGGTGCTGCAAGGCAGCAACTCCCCCACTGCGCCACTGTGTCGTGCAGTGGATATCCGTGAATATTTCTTTAACCATCAGTGGGTTGTTAACCCCTTTCAAATAATGTAATAACTAAACAAGTGGATAGGCACAAATTTTTGGAGTAACTCAGCGGGTCAGGCAGAATCTCTGGGAAAAAGGAGTAAGTGTCATTTCGGGTTGAAATCCCTCTTCAGACTTCAGTCTTCAGCCTGAAGAAGAGTTTTGCTCTGAAAAGTCCCCTATTCCTTTTCTCCAGAGGTGCTGCCTGACTCGCAGAGTTACTCCAGCATTTTTGGTCTATCTTCGGTGTAAACCAGCATCTGCAGTTCCTTCCTGCACCATTGAGCAAGTGGAGCAGACTGAATATGGATGGCAAGTTCAATTTTCTGAAGGTCATTTATGAACTAATTGAGTTTTGAAACTGAAAGTTGAGAGACCTGGATGAATTTACTGGATTTTATTAGACGATTTGCCATTGGGAGACTCTACACTGACCATTTCTGGGCTGGAGTAACTCAGCGAGTCAGGCAGCACCTCTGGAGGAAAGGAACAGGTGACTTTTCACATCTAAACCCTTCTTCAGCGTAGCGGTTACAAGGTTAATTCCCGGGATGGCGGGACTGTCATATGCTGAGAGAATGGAGCGGCTGGGCTTGTACACTCTGGAGTTTAGAAGGATGAGAGGGTATCTCATTGAAACATATAAGATTGATAAGGGCTTGGACACACTAGAGGCAGGAAACATGTTCCCGATGTTGGGGGAGTCCAGAGCCAGGGGCCACAGTTTAAGAATAAGGAGTAAACCATTTAGAACGGAGATGAGGAAACACTTTTTCTCACAGAGAGTGGCGAGTCTGTGTAATTCTCTGCCTCAGAGGGCGGTGGAGGCCGGTTCTCTGGATGCTTTCAAGAGAGAGCTAGATAGGGCTCTTAAAAATAGCGGAGTCAGGGGATATGGGGAGAAGGCAGGAACGGGGTACTGATTGTGGATGATCAGCCATGATCACATTCAATGGCGGTGCTGGCTCGAAGGGCCAAATGGCCTACTCCTGCACCTATTGTCAGACTGAAGACTACGGGTGCTGTCTGTACACAGTTTGCACGTTCTACATGTGACTGTGTGGGTTTCCATCAGGTGCTCCGGTTTCCTCCCACACTTCAAAGACATCCAGGTTTGTAGGTTAATTTGTAGGGTGATCTGGTGACTAGTATGTGCTTCGTTCCTCGGTCATGGCTGCACATTTGGACATGAAGAAAGATCCATCCGTTTAAGTCCTACCTGAACCACATCCAGCAGGAAGATCTGGAGGAAGAATCCAATGGCGTTTCCTGTCATTTGGTACGGAGCACCTCCCATGGCAAAGCAAAGCTTCTGGATAAATGGCAGCCCTTGACGATTGCCCTTCTGTGGAGAGAGGTTCGATCGGTCAAAATCTGGGATGCAGACCAATGGTTTCGGCAAAGATAGTGGTGCGGAATAACTCAGCGGGTCAGGCAGCATCTCTGGAGAAAAAGGATGGGTGACGTTTCGGGTCGGGACAAAACCTTTTTTCGCCTCCAGCTCTTCAGCTCCACCACCTCCTACTTTCTGTCTGAAGAAGTGTCCCAACCCGAAACGTCATCCTCCAGAGATGCTGCCCGAGTTACTCCAGCACTGTGTGTGTATCTTTGGTGTAAACCTGCATCCGTAGTTTTTTGTTTCTATAGTATCAGGTAACAACCCAACCCCCTACCATGCCCTTTCCCACCACCTCTCTTGTCTATAACCCACTGGATGCACATCCATTCCCCCCCCCCCCCCCCCATTATTTTTCCTTCCCTCGATGTTCCTTCCTCTGGCTTCACATTTTCACTCCTCATCTCTCTTCATCTCACAGCCTTTCACCTTCTTTTCATCTCAGGCTTTTGTCCATGCATCTGCCAATCAACCCCCACCCCCCATGTATCCACCTATCGCTTGGCCAGGCTTTGATCCACCACCCACCTCCTTTCTGCCTTCTCCCCCTAACCCCCCACTCCAATCAATCTGAATATGGGTCCCAATCCAAAACGTAGCCCATCCACATCCTCCAGAGATGTTGCCTGACCCGTTGAGTTACACCAGCACTTTGCGTTTTGGTTTTAAGATTCAAAGAAAGATAAGCTCAAACAGACAGTTCTAAAGAAAAAATTAGTGCTGGAGTAACTCAACGGGTCAGGCAGCATGTCTGAGATTTCTCAAGATTGCAGAATTTGCAAATCCTTGTTTAGTATTATTGTAACATGTGCCGAGATCGAGTGAAAGATCCTCAGTACACGTGACAATAAACTAAACTCAAAGCTTTTTGTTGCATGCCATCCAGTCAGCAAAAAGACTACACATCATTACAATCAAGCCGTCCACAGTGTACAGATACAAGATAAAGGGAATAATGTTTGGTGCAAGATGATGCCCAATGAAGTCCGATTAAAGATCGTTTAAAAGGACTACCTCAACATTCTGTGTCTCCAGTTGTACTAAAGATCAAATTACTTCTGAATTAATAGTCTTTCCTATGCTTCTCTGGCCTTTCAAAAGTACTGTCTCTTCATAAGTAATAGGAGACGAATTAGGCCATTCGGCCCATCAAGTCTACTCCACCATTCAATCATGGCTGATCTATCTTTTCCCTCTCAACCCCACTCTCCTGCCTTCTCCCTATAATACCCTAATGGGCCTGTCCCACTTAGGCGACTGCAGGAGACTATGCAGTCGCCACATGTTCGCGGGTGGCTGTCGGGTAATCGCCTTCATGGTCGTGAGGAGTTCCCGCATTCTGGGAACTAGGCGCGGCCTCATTATGGTCACCACGAATTTATCAACATGTTGAGAAATTAGCGGCAACTCGAATGAAGCCGCCATGGAGAGTAGTGGGTCGCCTGGAGGTCGAAGGTTGTTGTAGGTTGTAGCCGGTGCTGACCGGTGATTTCCTCGGTTCATTGGGAAAAAAAACATAAGCAGTAGTTTTCAGAACCAAGGATAACCAACCGGTAATGTTAAATGTCCGCCGAACTTCACAGCTGTGTATCTCTGGCTTCTTAAAAGTTGTCTCCACTCCTTCTCACCCCCTCTCTCCCCAAGGACTTACCGTACACTGTGCTTTAGCCGTCTTAATTACAGCGCCAACCTTCCTGTTCATCGCGGTGTGTGACTATCACCTTGGCTTTGCACCGTGTGAATTTCACTCAGACAGCGCTCCCCCACTTGCCCTGTCCCCCGCCTGTATAACGGGCTGGTGAAGGAAGGAAGGAAGGAAGGAAGGAAGGAAGGAAGGAAGGAGTGTGTGTGTGTGTGTGTATGTTCCACTATGACAGTCGCCGTTTTTTTTAGGCGACTGTCAAGCCTAAATGGGTAAGGCCCATTACTAATCAAGATTCTCTGTCAATCTCCATCATGAAAATATCCATTGGCTAGATCTCGGCAGCCTTCTGTGGCAATGAACTCCACACATTCACTGCCATCTGACTGAAGAAATTGCTCAACTCCTTTCTAAATGTGCGTGCTTTTATTCTGCTATGGGCTCTGTTCCTAGACTCGCCCACTAGTGGAGACACTAGTGTCACTTCAGGAGATGTTGTTTTTGGATCATCAATAAATCCTTGGTAACTCAACCACATCATAGTCCCTGGTTTATCAAGTACTTCACTACAAAATATTTCACATTGGGTTCCTGACCTGATCTCAGTCCATATCAAGAGTGAACACTGAATCATCTGTAATCCTCATGGCAGCTTTGACTGATTCTCTTAAACATGGACAGAAGTGGTTACGGATTTCAAAGCATAGAAACACAGAAAATAGGTGCAGGAGGAGGAGGCCACTCGGCCCTTCAAGCCAGCACCGCCATTCAATATCTTCCAGAATCAGTATCCTGTTCCTGCTTTCTCCCCATATCCCTTGATTCCGTTAACCCTAAGAGCTATATCTAACTGTCTCTTGAATACATCCAGTGAATTGGCCTCCACTTCCTTCTGAGGCAGAGAATGCCACAGATTCACAACTCTCTGGCTGGAAAAGTTGTTCTTCATCCCAGTCCTAAATGGCCCACCCCTTATTCTTAAACTGTGACCCCCCTGGTTCTGGATTCCCCCCAACATGAGGAACAATTTTCCTGTATCTAGCCTGTCCAATCCCTTAAGAATGTTATATGTTTCTATAAGATCCCCTCTTATATCCTTCTAAATTCCAGTGAATATAAGCCCAGTCGACACTTGCATTTTTCTCTGGCTTCTTAGTAAAAGTGACGATACTCTACAATGAATTGCCATCTGACCGAGATCAGATTGTGGAAGGCGCCTTTTTTGGACCCCACACCAACTTCCCTCTTTCAGCTTGCAACTTCAATCTCTCTGCTATTTAATCTCTCCCCCTTTCACCCTGTGTCTTAAAACGTCCCTCTTGCTTTATCCAGCGCTTGATCTCATGAATAATTACTCTACGCAGATGGTTCGCTGACAAGCTGCAGAAATCTTCAGCATGTTGTTGTTATGTAAGAGTTGCACAGCTCTGCTTGTGCTTCAGATACTAAGCGACCCACACAGCATATTTAAAACGGGCATAAGTCCCTCCCGCTCTAGAGTAGCTGCTACCCAACCTGTTCAACACCTGGTTTGCAAGGTGTCTCACCTGCAGGACTCGCACCGATCCCTCTGGCTCTGGCTCTGGCTCTATCTCGGTCTCCTGCAGTAGTTTCTCCCCCAGGCTGCGCTCCTCGGACCCCATCCCGCTCGCTGGACAAAGCAGCCCCGGGGCCGCCTCTCGCACCAAGCTGAGCCGGGAGGAGCTGGTGCCGCCTCGTCACAGCGCCCGGGGATTGTGATCGAGCCGCGGCCGGGGTAGCGTCACCCTTTGAATGAACAGCTAGCGCTAGCTGCTACACTCACGACACTACACTCTGCTCAGCCCGCAGCTGGAGCAAAGATACAGCCAGCTCCGCTCCGCCCCTGCTCCACCACAACTTCACAACAAGCCCCAGCTCTTCCGCTCTCCCTCCAAAGGGGGTGGAACAAAGCCTGAATGCACACCCACCCACCCACGCACGCCTCCCCTGTAAGATGACAGAGTCTGGACGGGTTTGTGTTGACAATGTGGTTCTTCAATGCAGTTTATAATGAATGCATGCATAGAGCCACTCGGTCAGTTGTGGAGATGTACTTCAAGATGGACATTTTGAAAAGTATTGGAGAACTCAAAACAATTTAAATTCAACTGCAATATTGTGGACTATCAAAAACAAAAGATGACATTCCACAAACATGGTGCTGCAGGTTAGAGTGATGCATTTTTGGGTCTACATTTTCTACCACGATTTCAGCTTCATTCCATTGCTATTTCAGTGTTGCCGCTACTAAACGCCTCTGCTCAGAACTTCCCCGTTGTTGCTTGCTGCAAGTAAGAATTTCATTGTCCTATCTGGGACATGTGACAATAAAACATTCTTGACTTGTGTAGGAAGGAATTGCAGATGCTGGTTTATAGACACAACGTGCTGGAGTAACTCAGCCGGTCAGGCAGCATCTCTGGGGAACCTGGATAAGTGATGTTTCGCGTCGGGGCCCTTCTTCAAACTCCCAAGATGCTCCTGAGTTACTCCAGCACTTGAGCTACTCCAGCACTTTGAATCTTTTTTGTTGTTGTAAACCAGCATCTGCAGTTCAGTGTGTTTATAAGCGTAGGAAGGAACTGCATGTGTTGGTTTACACCGTTGATAGACACAAAATGCTGGAGTAACTCAGCGGGTCAGGCAGCACCTCTGGAGAAAAGGAATATGTGACGTTTCGGATCGAGACCCTTCTTCAGACTTAGAGGGGGGGGGGGGGGGGGACACCATTTTCTTGGAGTTGTGTACGCCTCTGACAGAGAAATCTTCCATTGTTGATTGATGCAAGAACTGGCAATACTTCTGAAATTGTTCCAGCAAAAGATATAACGGGAGAAAAGGTTTTGGTTGTTTTACTCGCCTCAGTTAGTGGACGCAGAATTAATCAACGCCCTCAAAATGAAGTTGTTATGGATAATATGTCGAGGAAGGAACTGCAGATGCTGGTTTCCACCGAAGATAGACACAAAATGCTGGAGTAACTCAGCGGGACACGCAGCATCTCTGGAGAGAAGGAATAGGTGGCGTTTCAGGTGGCTCCAGGTCTGAAGAAGGGTCTCGCCCAGAAACGTCACCTTTTCCTTTTCTCAAGAGATGCTGTCTGACCCGCTGAGTTACTCCAGCTTTTTGTTTCTATCTCGATAGTAATTTGCTGGGGTACAGAGGAAGTGCAGGAGGGATAGAATTATCGATTTACTGTGAGAGCCGGCAATGACTCGATGGGCCAAATGTCCTGTAATGTAACATTTTGGATTCAATCCAAGGAGTCCCAACTTTTGTGGCACATTCTTTATGCCAACATCTTTCACATTTAGGTATATTGTCACGTGTAAAGAGGTACAGTGAAAAGCTTCGTTTGGCAAGCTATCCAATCAGATCAGATACTTTACACAAATACAAATCAAGCTAAACTCAAGTACAATAGGTTGAACAAAAGGGGAAGTCAGAGTGCAGAATATAGTTCTCAGCAGGTGAATTATATTCAACTGAAGTAAGCGTGCAGGTACAGCAGGCAGTGAAGAAATCGAATGGCACGTTGGCCTTCATAACAATTGGAGTTGAGTACAGGAGCAAAGAGGTCCTCCTGCAGTTGTACAGGGTCCTAATGAGACCACACCTGGAGTATTGTGTGCAGTTTTGGTCTCCAAACTTGAGGAAGGACTTTCTTGATATTGGGGGAGTGCAGTGTAGGTTCAAGAGGTTAATTCCTGGGATGGCGGGACTGTCATATGTTGATAGATTGGAGCGGCTGGGCATGTATACTCTGGAATTTAGAAGGATGAGAGGGTATCTTATTGAAATATATAAGATTATTTATGGTTTGGACATGCTAGAGGCAGGAAATATGTTCCCAATGTTGGGAGAGTCCAGAACCAGGGGCCATAGTTAAAGAATAAGTGGTAAGCCATTTAGAACAGAGATGAGGAAAAACGTTTTCACACAGAGAGTTGTGTGTGTGGAATTCTCTTCCCCAGAGGGCGGTGGAGGCTGGTTCTCTGGATGCTTTCAAGAGAGAGCCAGATAGGACTCTTAGGGAAAGCAGAGTTAAGGGATACGGAGAGAAGGCAGGAACAGGGTAGTGATTGTGGATGATCAGCCATGATCAGATTGAATGGCGATGCTGGCTCAAATGTTATATGGTTAAAGGGCCGAATGGCCTACAGCTGCACCTATTGCCAGTCTAATTCAGGGACAGTTTCTTCTAAGCTGTTATCAAGCAACTAAATCATCCCACCACAACCAGAGCAGTACTGTGCTACTATCTACCTCTTTGGTGACCCTCAGTCTATCCTTTAAGAAAGAATTGCAAATGCTGCAAAAATCGAAGGTAGACAAAAATGCTGGAGAAACTCAGCGGGTGAAGCAGCATCTATGGAGCGAAGGAATAGGTGACATTTCGGCTTTAGACCCTTCTTCAGACTGATGTGGGGGTGGTGGGCAGGAAGAGGCGGAGACAGTAAGCTGTGGGAGAACTGGGAAGGGGAGGGGAAAGAGAGAGAAAGCAAGGATTACCTGAAATTGGAGAAATCAATGTTTATACCGCTGGGGTGTAAACTACCCAAGCGAAATATGAGATGCTGCTCCTCCAATTTGCGGTGGGACTCACTCTGGCTATGCAGGAGGCCCAGGACAGAAAAGGTTGGATCGGAATGGGAGGGGGAGTTGAAGTGCTGAGCCATCTGGAGATCAGGTCGGTTAATGCGAACTGTGCGGAGGTGTTGGGCGAAGCGATCGCCAAGCCTGCGCTTGGTCTCACCGCAAGCGCAAGCTTGCAGATCGCTTCGCCCGACACCTGCATTTGTACACTGTAAACAGCTCGATTGTAATCATGTATTGTTTTTCTGCCGACTGGATAGCACGCAACAAAAGCTTTTCACTGTACCTGACATGACAATAAACTAAACTGAACTGAGCATGTAGTGTATCCATTCCATATACAAAGTCCAAACGTCCACAATTGGGTGGAGGTGAAATGGTTCCCCCGATGTTCCTTCCTCTGGCTTCACATTTTCACTCCTCATCTCTCTTCATCTCACAGCCTTTCACCTTCTTTTCATCTCAGGTTTTTGTCCATGCATCTGCCAATCAACCCCCACCCCCCATGTATCCACCTATCGCTTGGCCAGGCTTTGATCCACCACCCACCTCCTTTCTGCCTTCTCCCCCTAACCCCCCACTCCAATCAATCTGAATATGGGTCCCAATCCAAAACGTAGCCCATCCACATCCTCCAGAGATGTTGCCTGACCCGTTGAGTTACACCAGCACTTTGCATTTTGTTTTTAAGATTCAAAGAAAGATAAGCTCAAACAGACAGTTCTAAAGAAAAAATTAGTGCTGGAGTAACTCAACGGGTCAGGCAGCATGTCTGAGATTTCTCAAGATTGCAGAATTTGCAAATCCTTGTTTAGTATTATTGTAACATGTGCCGAGATCGAGTGAAAGATCCTCAGTACACGTGACAATAAACTAAACTCAAAGCTTTTTGTTGCATGCCATCCAGTCAGCAAAAAGACTACACATCATTACAATCAAGCCGTCCACAGTGTACAGATACAAGATAAAGGGAATAATGTTTGGTGCAAGATGATGCCCAATGAAGTCCGATTAAAGATCGTTTAAAAGGACTACCTCAACATTCTGTGTCTCCAGTTGTACTAAAGATCAAATTACTTCTGAATTAATAGTCTTTCCTATGCTTCTCTGGCCTTTCAAAAGTATTGTCTCTTCATAAGTAATAGGAGACGAATTAGGCCATTCGGCCCATCAAGTCTACTCCACCATTCAATCATGGCTGATCTATCTTTTCCCTCTCAACCCCACTCTCCTACCTTCTCCCTATAATACCCTAATGGGCCTGTCCCACTTAGGCGACTGCAGGAGACTATGCAGTCGCCACATGTTCGCGGGTGGCTGCCGGGTAATCGCCTTCATGGTCGTGAGGAGTTCCCGCATTCTGGGAACTAGGCGCGGCCTCATTATGTTCACCGCGAATTTATCAACATGTTGAAAAATTAGCGGCAACTCGAATGAAGCCGCCATGGAGAGTAGTGGGTCGCCTGGAGGTCGAAGGTTGTTGTAGGTTGTAGCCGGTGCTGACCTGTGAATTCCATTGGTTCATTGGGAAAAAAAACATAAGCAGTAGTTTTCAGAACCAAGGATAACCAACCGGTAATATTAAATGTCCGCCGAACTTCACAGCTGTGTATCTCTGGCTTCTTAAAAGTTGTCTCCACTCCTTCTCACCCCCTCTCTCCCCAAGGACTTACCGTACACTGTGCTTTAGCCGTCTTAATAACAGCGCCAACCTTCCTGTTCATCGCGGTGTGTGACTAGGCTGGCAGTATCATCAAAGACCCACACCATCCTGGCCACACACTGATCTCCCTGCTACCTTCAGGTAGAAGGTACAGGAGCCTGAAGACTGCAACAACCAGGTTCAGGAATAGTTACTTCCCCTCAGACATCAGGTTATTAAACCTGGCTCGGACAAAACTCTGATTATTAGCAACCACTTTCTGTTATTTGCACTACCAGTTTATTTATTCATGTGTGTATATATTTATATCATGGTATATGGACACATTTATCTGTTTTGTAGTAAATGCCTACTATTTTCTGTGTGCTTAAGCAAAGCAAGAATTTCATTGTCCTATACAGGGACACATGACAATAAACTCACTTGAACTTGAACTTGAACTATGGGCTCTGTTCCTAGACTCGCTCACTAGTGGAGACACTAGTGTCACTTCAGGAGATGTTGTTTTTGGATCATCAATAAATCCTTGGTAACTCAACCACATCATAGTCCCTGGTTTATCAAGTACTTCACTACAAAATATTTCACATTGGGTTCCTGACCTGATCTCAGTCCATATCAAGAGTGAACACTGAATCATCTGTAATCCTCATGGCAGCTTTGACTGATTCTCTTAAACATGGACAGGTGGTTACGGATTTCAAAGCATAGAAACACAGAAAATAGGTGCAGGAGGAGGCCACTCGGCCCTTCAAGCCAGCACCGCCATTCAATATCTTCCAGAATCAGTATCCTGTTCCTGCTTTCTCCCCATATCCCTTGATTCCGTTAACCCCAAGAGCTATATCTAACTGTCTATTGAATACATCCAGATACAACTGCAACGCACTCCACAATTTTACCTATTAGTTATATCTAAACCCTAAAACGAAGCCTTGATGCTGAGGGCCATTTAAGATGATTATGCACCACTGTCATCTTTAAGTTATTCTGCACTAGAATCTATATTGCATTTACCCTGGAGTGGGGCTGCGGGTTTCATATAAACCCGTAAACTGGCATGTGGTCAACACTGCAACATAAGGTCAAAATTTCAAGCATTCTCAAATAGCGAATACTATTTGACCCAATGTAATCATACTAAATGAACAGTGTCCTTAGACTGTGCCTCAGGGTCAAGTCTGACTTGCCTCCATTCCCGTTCTGCAATCATAATTTCATGTCATAGGAGCAGAATTAGGCCATTCAGTCCATCGAATCTACTCCGCCATTTGATCATGGCTGATCTATCTTTCCCCCTCAACCCCATTCTCCAGCCTTCTCCTCATAACCTTTGACACCCTTACTAATCAAGAGCCCGTCAATCTCCGCTTTAAAATTACCCAATGACTTGGCCTCCACCACCAACTGTGGCAATTAATTCCAGATTCACCAACCTCGCCAAAGAAATTCCTCCCCATCTCCTAGAAGGTACAGGAGCCTGAAGACTGCAACAACCAGGTTCAGGAATAGCTACTTCCCCACAGCCATCAGGCTATTAAACCTGGCTCGGACAAAACTCTGATTATTAATAACCCATTTTCTGTTATTTGCACTTTATCAGTTTATTTATTCATGTGTGTGTATATTTATATTATGGTATATGGACACACTTATCTGTTTTGTAGTAAATCCCTACTATGTTCTGTGTGCTGAAGCAAAGCAAGAATTTCATTGTCCTATACAGGGACACGACAATAAACTCACTTGAACTTGAACTTGCAAAGGTACATCCTTTTATTCTGAGTCTGTGCCCTCTGGTCCTAGACTCTCCCACTAGTAGAAACATCCTCTCCACATTCTACTCAATCCAGCCCTTTTACTATTTGGTAAGTTTCAATGAGGTTACCCCCTCATCCTTCTAAACTCCAGTGAGTACAGGCCCAGAGCCGTCAAACACCTAAATGACTGCATATGGTCAAAGTGTGATTTGTAACCTGTTCCACAGATGGTGGTGGATGTACCGAACAGGTGAGGTGATCAGATTCTCTGCATGGGGGACTACATGGAATAGTCATGAATGGTGGCTGTTGCAACCGAGGTGTAGCAAGGTGCTAATGGATTGTTGTGCTGCCCAACATAGCCAACCTTCATCGCCCTCATTTCAGCCTGGCTTATAACAAATGGTATTTACATTGGCACCTGTACATAGGGGGGGACTTGGCGGGGTCTGCTGCCCACTTGTGGCAGCACTCTTTGTTCCCTGCTACGTGCAGAAGACTGTTCGATTAACATTGTGTAACTTTGTCAGTGCCAGAAACAGGCGATGCTTTGTGTACTGTCTAGGTGAGGTGTGCCGGATCATTTTACCAGATTGTATGCAAAACAAAGAATTTCACTGTACCCAGGTACGTGTGAGAATAAATTATCATTGAATCACAAACATACCAAAGCATGCTCGGTGTGTTCTCAAATTGTAAATTATCCCTAGTGCGTAAGATAGCTAGTGTATAAGAGTGATTGCTGATTGGTGCCAAAGGCCCAGTTTCCGCGCTGTATCTCTAATGTGAACACTTACACGGGAGGTCATTTGCTAATGAACTTACTATCCAGCATATTCCCACGGTTTCTTCCCACATTCCCCAGACGTTTGTAGATTAATTGGCCTCTGTAAATTACCCGTGTGTAGGGAGTGGATGAGAGAGTGGGCTAACATAGGACTAGTGTGAACAGGTGATCGATGGCTGGCATGGACTCGTCGGGCCAAAGGGCCTGTTTCCATGTTGCATCACTCAACTAAAGATACAAAGATACAAAAGTGGAATAGTTGGCAGATCAATTATTTGGTTTATGACAAACCCACATACAAGGTCCATCTAAACCATTTTGTTGCACTGAAAAGTGCAATGACACTAAAATTGAATCTAATCTAATCTTTACGTTACACCCACCAGCTGATGTCTCCCAACTCCACATCTCCCCTATTCTGTTCCATCTGCCCATCATTCCTCTCCTCACCCAGCTCCTGCCAGCCACTGCCTTGCCCCACCCTCTCAGCCTTCTATTCTGGCCATCTCTCCACCACTCCCCCTTCTCGATGCAGGGTCTCGAGCTGAAATATTGACCATCTCTTCACCTGATCCGCTAAGATCTTCAAGCAGTTTGTTGTGCGATTCCGATTGTAGCATCCATCGTAGGTGGCCCGATGAGCTTGTTCCTGCTACAATTTCAATCTTGGCTCCGAATAAGGAATATCCATGATGGAAAGCTTTAAGAACCATGTTCATAAATGAAAGGAACAGAATTAGGCCAATTGGCCCATCAAGTCTACTCCACAATTCAATCATGGCCGATCTATCTTTCCCTCTCAACCCTATTCTCCTGCTTTCTCCCCATAACCCTGACACCCCTATAGGTCCAAAGTCAACAGTTTGTTCACAACTACATACACACTTAAGTGTGCTACAACCTACCGAACACAGTGTATCTGAAAATGTTACTTCCGAGAAGGAATGATCTAATTTATTGATATAAGACATGATTCAATAGAGTGCATGTTTAATTCAATGTCACGGAGAAATACACGTTGATACATGGCACGTTATGATGTCTTGAACGAAGACTAACTTTCCTATTTATCCAGAATTAACGATAGTTAAAAAGTACACTGGGCAACAAAGGGGCTGAATCTACTTTAGCAACCACTGGTGTCTTGGAGACATTAGGTCTGGTATAAAAGCACACATAATGAATATGTATTTTCATTCTCTTGCCTGAAGGTACACCAACTTCTCACTTTTACCTTCTTTAAATAACTAAATACCACCCACTCGAATCATGGTACCAGGTTACATATCAAAGATTACCCAATATGAACAGAACACTTAATGGAGAAAAGATGTTCTAAACACTCGATAGTACGTACATTTCTGGAGCATTGCCAAGTGTTGGTTCTGGTGTGCACCTGCTGTTAATAAATAAAGCATGCAAAAAGATCAAGTTAAATGAATCGAGACTCAGATTCAAGGGGTAATTAGTAAACAGTGTGCCTTATGGTAGATTGTCGGAACAAGTTCATTATGGCTTAATGTTGCTCTTGCAGTGTACACTTTCTGACAAATATTACCAAATTGAAGGTTGTTCAATTTATGTCAAGTTTGAGATCAAAACACCAGTAACAATGAACCACAAGTTGCTTTGGATTTTCCTAACTTCATCAAACTTCAGATAAATGATCACTCCCACCTCCCCCCTCCCCATAAGAAGGTTTTTTTTTGTTGTTGTTGCAAAGTAGGGTAACTTGTTTGGTTCCTGTTCTACAAGCTGATAAAATGGAATTACGAAGTAAACATTTTAATAATCCTTCATCTGTGAATAGCCTTATAAAACACTGAAAATAAATTTAAAATTACGGCGAGCCATTTACCATATCTGGTGTTCTTCACTTTCTTGGTAAATTAACTACAAATTGCAGCTAAAACTTCAGTTTGAAGAACTATCCTGAATAAATATAAACTAATTTCTTCCAAATGGAGGAGTGGGTCACGATAGATCTTGGCATAAATTCTTAGGGTTCACTATTGTGGATGTTCTACTGACACGTGTGAACTGTTCAAAATGGTAATCTTTTGCTTTGGATGTTACTTATGCTGAGAATAATAGTTGCAACCAGGCTAACCAGCAGAAATCATCATTTTAATGGTGTGATCTGCTTACATTTTCCAAATGGCGTGGCATCACCACAAATCTTCCACAATTCTCTTAAAACCCCGGGATCATCACATCTCCATTCTGCTCAGGATGGAACTGCAGACGCTGGTTTAAACCAAAAATAGACGCAAAATGCTGGAGTAACTTAGCGGGACAGGCAGCATCTCTGGAGAGAAGGAACGGGTGACGTTTCGGGTCGAGAACGGTCTTGACCCGAAACATCTGTCCCCCCCGCTGAGTTGCTCCAGCATTTGTGCCTATCTTTTATTCTGTTCAGCACTGTTTTCTTCCATATAGTACCCTGGGGTATGTTTTACCATTTTAAAAAAAATGTTAAAGTATCTTAACACAAGAAACTGCAGATGCTGGTTTACCAATGAATCCTCTAATTTTAGGTAACTAAAAAAAACCCCAACCCTCTCCCCTTTCTTTCCTGCACCTCTCTCCTGTGACCCACATGGACTCCCACCTAGTTCTCCCCTCTCCACCGACATTCTTTCCTCTAGCTTCACAACTCTCCAATACTTCTGCCTCACACCATCTGTCCTTTAATCTCTGGCCATTGTCCAACCAGCTGCCTGTCAAAAACTCCCTCAACTAGGCTTTGTCCTGACCTCCCTTCTCTTCCAGTTCTCTCCCCCCCTACAACCCAATCCCTCCACAAGCAGCCTGGAGAAGGGTCCAGACCCAAATCATCACCTGTCTATGTTCTCCAGAGAAGCTGTCTGACTCGCTGAGTGAGTTTCTCCAGCATATTGGATCTTTTTTCTTACATGAAAGTAAACTGGTTGTTTTTTTAAAAAGCCATCTTGGGTTGTTGTGATGGCCATTATATGTCTGGTCAGAGAGAAAGGCACTTTCTATTAAAGAGGCGATAATGCCAAACTCAAAAGTCCACAACCTCCATCATCAAAGAGAAAACGGATGGGGTTTGATTCCGATTCTATATCCGATTACTACGTGAGGCTTTCGAGATAAAGAAGAGTTATACAGTTCTTGGGTTCTTTCCACTGGTTAGTGAATGTCCACATACAGAAAGTAAATAAAAATGTCTTCAGTCAAAATGGAAGAAATTCTAAGTCCTAAATCATTGCTAAAATGAAACTTAAATGTCTACTTGAGGAGGATTTTTGAAAAACAAACTCATTTTATGATCTAATAAATTGAATTAGATTAACCAGAAAAAAGCTCCACCAACAAGATGGGGGGAAATGAAGACAATCTCTCTAATTGTCAACAGCAACTGAAGTTCATTATGAAACCTCAATGGGCATAGGGGGGAAAAAAAATAAAATTTGGTGATCGTTTTTCTGCAAACCATTCTACAAAGAAAGTTATAACCCAGGCTGAAAATAAAACTCACAATAACATTGTTGTCAGATTATTCATTCAATGCAGCAGTGTACAAGATGAACAATGCTTGGTACAGGACACATTTCACAAACATAGTATGTTTAAAATTTGGTTTGATTTTTAGAATGCAATTTTCTATCAAGGTACACCTTCTCCTATACATAGCAGTCACAGAGAATTAGAGTTAGTTGGGATGCATCAACTTATAATGGTGAATTTGAACTTCAAATGTGTAATGTTTTCACTTAAAAACGGCAACAAAAAAAAATTATAAATCAAATGCGCAATTAAAGTTTTATCACAAAGTCACGCCGAAAGCTGTGTAACCGAATGAGCACATGAATAACCTCAAGGGTAAACCGTTTTGTCTAAAAGCATTGTCTCCAATTTATCACAACCAGTGAGTTTAACTAATGGAAAGTCTGAACAGTTCAAGTACTCCACAAACGGAAGGTTTGACGGAGACGGCATTCATTTCAGCCTCTGTACTATTACGGCATTCATCAGGTTGGCATCTTTTACGGTTTTGTCCTCATTTGTCAGCTCTTCACTGGGGAAGGTGGTCATCAGCACAAATGGAGTATAAGCCAGAGATGGACGGGCATCGATAATAAAATGCCGAATATCCTGAATCCTGCAGGCAAGAGGAAAACACCCATTACATTTCTTCACACAAGTTTACAATAAATTTGAGGCTCTGTACAGATTGAATTCTTTAAGATTTCCAGACTGTTAAGGGCCTGTCCCACTTGACCGTCATTTGCGCCTCATTTACGCGTAATGTGTAAAATAAGTCGATGCGTCGTTACGCGAGCAAATCACGCGTCATCGTGCCTTCTGGTGCGCATGACGTCATTAGAATACCCTGCGGCGCGTGGCGACGCATGGTTACGCAAGGTGATGTAACCATGCGTCACCAAGCGATACACGTGAGACGTCGGGACGCAGCGTGCGAAGCCAATGCGTCAGCGAGCGTACGCAATACGTCACGAAGATGGCGCGCGACGATTTCGTGCAGCACAAAATCCTGGAGCGCCGTGCGATACTGCGCGCAACTCCACACTGCTCCACGCCTCTCCATGCGCCCGTCCCGCGCTACCCACAGGCTACCCGTGCGTCACAACGTGACCACCTATTTCACATATGACGCGTAAATGAGGCGCAAATGACGGCCAAGTGGGACAGGCCGTTTATATGGGAATTGAGAATAGCGCCAAACTGACGACTCTGTATACTGTCTCAGTGTTCTACTGCTATACATTTGTAAAATCTAATGTGTATCTAAGTGCTTATGTGTAGTGAAGGAAGGAACTGCAGATGCTGGTTTAAACCAATGATACACACAAAAAGCTGGAGTAACTCTTCGGGTCAGACAACATCTCTGGAGGAAAGGAATAGGTGACGTTTCGGGTCGAGACCCTTCTTCAGACCCTGAAATCTCCTGATGTTTTTTTCTGGGATATTTAGATGAGAAATTCCATTTATCTTATAGACTCAGTTATCCACTAGTGTCGGAGATTTGCTGCAACAGACTGTATCATTCTCGTCACACGAGGAGAAGCGGTGCCAAATCTGTATACTGTCTCAGAGTGCTACTGCTATAGACTTGTCCTATATCTGAGATGCTTACCTACGATGTATCGAAGTGTGTATGTATAGTGATACTTGTACTGAACTGTATACAAACATGGATTTCACTGTACCTCACTGTAGCTCTGCAGTGGGAGAGTCTGGGACTAGAGGTCATAGCCTTAGAATAAAAGGACGCATGTTTTAAAAGGAGATGAGGAGAAATTTCTTTAGTCAGAAGGTGGTGAATCTGTGGAAGTCTTTGCCACAGAAGGCTGTGGAGGCCATGTCAGTGGACATTTTTAAGGCAGAGATAGATAGATTTTTGATTAGTACAGGTGTCATAGGTTATGGGGAGAAGACAGGAGAATGGGATTAGGAGGGAGAGATAGATCAGCCACGATTGAATGGTGGAGTCGAATGGCCCAATTCAACTATCACTTATGAACTCAGTACCCGTGACAATAAAGTACCATTGAACCTACTCAGCCAGAGTTCTAACTTCATTGATTGAACGGTCTGCAAACATCCAAGTTCTTTTTTGTGAGCGAGTGAAATGTTCAATCCAGAATCCTTCAGATTAGATGTCAACTCGATGGGGTTATGCAAAAAAATGAAGAGGAGACTTTTGCGATACTTAAAGACAACAAGAAGACTCTGGTCACAGTGTCCTGGCCAACGCCACTACCTCTGATGGCATTACGCGATCCAAGATGATTCATTATTTACATCATGGGCGGATTGTGGTTGCTGGCCCAAAATGTCTTTCATGAAAGTGGAAGTGGTGGAGGCAGGTTCGTTGGTATCATTTAAAAATAAATTGGATAGGCACATGGATGAGAAGGGAATGGAGGGTTATGGTATGAGTGCAGGCAGGTGGGACTAAGGGAAAAAAGTTGTTCGGCACGGACTTGTAGGGCCGAGATGGCCTGTTTCCGTGCTGTAATTGTTATATGGTTATATGATTATAAAGCATCACTGCATTCATTTCATAAACAAAACTTTAACAAAGAGCCAATACAACAAAATCATCAAATTCGAATTTCAGATGTAGATGTAGACACAAAACACGGGAGTAACATAGAGGGTCAGACAGCATCTCTGGAGAAAAGGAATAGGTGACGTTTCGAGTCGAGACCCTTTTTCAGACTGAAGATATCCAAGGGTCTCGACCCGAAACGTCACCCATTCCTTCTCTCCAGAGATGCTGCCTGGCCCACTGAGTTACTCCAGCCATATGTGTCTATCTTCAGTTTAAACCAGCATCTGCAGTTCCTTCCTACCAATTTCAGCTATCATTTTTAGAAAGCTAGCTATGCTATAGAGTATATACAGCATGGAAACAGGCTCCTCGGCCCAACTTGCCCTCACTGACCAACATGTCCCATCTGCACTAGTTCCACCTGCCTGCGTTTGGCCCATATCTTATTTTTCCACTTTGGGATTCAAACACAGAAATAAAAACTTTGCTTAGAATTTTGGTGAATTATCTTTGGTCATTACAGGCCCAATTCTGAAATGACGATAAATAAAAAGGGAAAAGGCGAGGGGGCTTCTCTGCATGTTCACTCCCACAGCTTGGCACAATAAGTTATACATATATTATTTCTATAACCTTATTCACACTACAGGAAGAATTTATCTTCGAGCCAGCACCGCCATTCAATATGATCACGGCTGATCATCCAAAATCAGTACCCCGTTCCCGCTTTTTCCCCCACATCCCTGGATTCCGTTAGTACTAAGAGCTAACTCTCTCTTGAAAACATCACACAATAAGGCGAGTATCAGATTATGAGATTCAATTTATTTTCCGATCTTACTTTATCTCAGCTGAGGTAGGAACGGGACACAAAACTAACTACTGGCATTAATTCTGAAGGATCAGAGGGATAAATATATACTGCGAAGTTTTCTATGTAAACCTCAGAAGATTCTATCAATTAAATCATAACCATTGCAGATAAGTTCAGTTGCCAGGGTTAAATTTAATCTTGAATTATGACTCCCGGATAAGGTACTATCTGCATTCAGTATGCAAAACAATAGTTCTATCAGCTACAATAAAGAAGCAGAAAGAAAAATCACTTCCATTTTCCTTTCCCATCTGGTGTCTAAGTCATTCCAGTGTAAATGTTTGTAGTACTTGTGGCACAGTGGCGCACGGGGAGAGTTGCTGCCTTACAGCACCAGAGACCCGGGATCGATCCTGACTACGGATGCTGTCTGCATGGAGTTTGCACATTCTCGCTGTGAGCACGTGGGTTTTCTCCAGGTGCTCGGGTTTCCTCCCACATTCCTAAGTTGTGTGGATTTATTGATTAATTGGCTAATGTAAATCGCCCCTAGCGTGTAGGAGCAAACTATTATACAGGGAGATTGTTGGTCGGCATGGACTCGGTGGGCCAAAGGGCCCGCTTCCATGTTGCATCGCTAGACTAAACTAAATGTGTGCGCGGTTATGCAGGGGCGATGTGGGAACTAACAGACTACAATATTTTATACATAGGCTTCTTTAAGTTAATTAAGACATCAGGAAATGGTCTTCAAAATAAGGAATGTAGAATGTAGAAACAAAGAACTGCAGATGCTGGTTTACTCAAAGTGCTGGAGTTAGGCAACATCCGCTGAAGAAAATAATTATTCCAAAGAAGGGTCCTGACCCGAAACATTGCCCATCCATGTTCTCCAGAGATGCTGCCTGACCCGCTGAGTTACTCCAGCATTTTGTGACTGTTTATCTTCAAAATCACCTTGCTTTCCATCATCCTACCTGTGTGTGAGGTTAAACTTCTGAACAAGACGCCCCCCATCTGCAAGTCGTATCTGGATACTGGTAGTTTGTTCCGCTTCACTTAGATCTACAGAAGAACTGGCCTTGGCTTCATTTTCCGCTTGCTGGGCTGGAGTAGTTGTGGTGACCAGCTGAGGAGTGGCACTGCAAACCAGAAACACAAACAGAAACACTAATCAGAGACACTTGGCAACACTAATTGGCGCAACATATAAAGATCAAGAGAGTACAGAAACGGAACAATATGTGGATAATAAGGGAAAGTAACTTGAATCTTTGGGAAGCACTGGTAGGGAATGTTTCCAAACTGACTGGAGATACGTTGTGCAAGACGAACAATAATATGGATTTGCTGCTGACTATCGAGTCAAAAGGTGGACATTATTGTGAGGAAAAAGAGATACATATGTTCAAACAAACAGATCATGCTAACGGATTATAATCGACCTACTATACAGTGGCCTGAATCTCAGACAGTACTGCTCCCCATGCCCGCGTGAGGGGTTCCAGGGGAGACATCGTTATCTAGTGGATAGCATCTTTATCTAGTGATATCCCCTGAAACCATGACATCATCAAATGTAAAATAATGGGAATAAAATAATTTTCAGATCAACGTTTCACAGGGAAATAGTGATTAAAACCAGATTAAACAATTAACTTCAAGAATTTACCATTATACATAAAAATAAATGCATGAATGTAGAAACACAGTATGATAAGGAAATGTGATAGTCATCTGGTTACAATGATCCAGGGCAAGATATACCTCATTGAAACTTACCGAATAGTGAAAGGCTTGGATGGACTGGATGGGGAGAGGATGTTTCCACTAGTCTAGGACCAGAGGTCATAATCTCAGAATTAAAGGACGTTCCTTTAGGAAGGAGATGAGGAGGAATTTCTTTAGTCTGAGGGTGGTGAATCTGTGGGATTCTTTGCCACAGAAGGCTGTGGAGGCCAAGTCAATGGATATTTTTACGGCAGAGATAGATAGATTGATTCTTGATTAGTACGGATATCAGGGGTTATGGGGAGAAGGCAGGAGAATGGGGTTAGGAAGTAGAGATAGATCAGCCATGATTGAATGGCGGAGTAGACATGATGGGCCGAATGGCCTAATTCTGCTCCTGCCAGTTATGACCTTATGGTATTTTCATACTTGTGGCTAAGTAGCATAATTGTAGTCATAGCCATGGTTAATCATAGTATTAGCTGGACCTTCAACCAAACTGACAAGCCGTGGAAACTCAACAACTTTCATGTTTTGCAGTGTAAAAGCACATGGAAACAATTAATATAACATCCACATCTAGAGAACAGCCAAGAGGCAAATACCAAAAACGGAATTACTAAGAATTATTTAATCATAAAAAACGCACGCACGGCAACCTATTGATTACAAAATAGATTAGAAAAGTTTAAATCAAAACCTGTACTTCAAGTTAGACTACTTCTGCCAGACTAGGAAGCATAGAGCACAAGCAACCACTAACAAAAGGCAACTTCTCCACTTACACTGTAATTAATAGCACGAATATCATCCTACCTTAGAGGTATAGGAAAGCATGTCATAGTCATAACAAGTTGCTGCATGTTTAATTGTTTGGGGAAAGGGTGGCGTTGATCTAACTAGTTTATATGGAAATAACTCAGATGCCCTATCACATACATTTTGAGCAGCTTCATTAGAAGTTCTATGCATGCAGTCGTTGACAAGATTTTAAAAAAATAACAATTTCCTGCTGCTATCTCTCCATTAACCAGCGACCTGGATCCAGGGGTCATCTCATGACCACAAGAGCACATTACGCCATTATCTCACATTCAATCTTCCTTGGTTAAAGCACAGCTTTAAACGGCTGCGGTTTAAACCAGCATCTGCAGTTCCTTCCTCTACAGCTTTAAAAGGTGTCAGGAAAGGGGCAGAGCGCAATAGTTAAATTGATAAAAACAGATCATTCCTTGGACTTAAACTGAGCGCAAATGCAACTTTCCAATAACAGGCATCAGATGAGACGACATAGGGCACATATACTGAGCTTACTGAAAAGAAATACTATATCCAAATCAAATTTCTTCCTGGAATCTGAAGAGACACTAAAGATATGGGGTGTCTTTAGTTGCAATCTCTTATTTGTTCTGTTTAGATGTTGGCATTAACTTAACCACACTTCTTCTGAGACGAGCCAAAATGTGTAGGAAGGAACTGCAGATGTTGGTTTATACCAATGATGGACTGTGCTGGAAGTCCGAGTCAGCATGGATTTAGGAAGGGGAAATCACGCTTGACTAATCTTCTGGAATTTTTCGAGAATGTAACTAGGAAAATGGACAAGGGAGAGCCAGTGGATGTAGTGTACCTGGACTTTCAGGAAGCATTTGATAAGGTCCCACATAGGAGATAAGTGGGCAAAATTAGGGCACATGGTATTGGGGGTAGAGTGTTGACATGGATAGAAAATTGGCTGGCAGACAGGAAACAAAGAGTAGGGATTAACGGGTCCCTTTCAGAATGGCAGGCAGTGACTAGTGGGATGCTGGGACAGCAGCTATTTACAATATACATCAATGATTTAGATGAAGGGATTCAAAGTAACATTAGCAAATTTGTAGATGACACAAAGCTGGGTGGCAATGTGAACTGTGAGGATGCTATGAGAATGCAGGGTGACTTGGACAGGTTGGGTGAGTGGGCAGATGCATGGTAAATGCAGTTTAACGTGGATAAATGTGAGGTTATCCATTTTGGTAACAAAAACAGGAAGACAGATTATCTAAATGGCGTCAAGTTGGGAAAAGGGGAAATACAATGGGATCTGGGGGTCCTTGTTCATCAGTCAATGAAAGTAAGCATGCAGGTACAGCAGGCAGTGAAGAAGGCGAATGGTATGTTGGCCTTCATAACAAGAGGAGTTGAGTATAGGAGCAAAGAGGTCCTTCTGCAGCTGTATAGGGTCCTAGTGAGACCACACCTGGAGTATTGTGTGCGGTTTTGGTCCCCTAATTTGAGGAAGGACATTCTTGCTATTGAGGGAGTGCAGCCTAGGTTGACAAGGTTAATTCCCAGGATGGCGGGACTGTCATATGCTGAGAGATTGGAGCGGCTGGGCTTGGAAACTCTGGAGTTTAGAAGGATGAGAGGGAATCTTATTGAAACATATAAGATTATTAAGGGTTTGGACACACTAGAGACAAGAAACATGCTCCCGGTGTTGGGGTAGTCCAGAACCAGGGGCCAGTTTAAGAATAAGGAGTAAGCCATTTAGAATGGAGACAAGGAAACACTTTTTCACACAGAGAGTTGTGAGTCTGTGGAATTCTCTGCCTCAGAGGGTGGAGGAGGCCGGTTCTCTGGATACTTTCAAGAGAGAGCTAGATAGGGCTCTTAAAGATAGCAGTCAGGGGATATGGAGAGAAGGCAGGAATGGGGAACTGATTGTGGATGATCAGCCGTGATCACATTGAATGGCGGTGCTGACTCAAAGGGCCGAATGGCCTACTCCTGCACCTATTGTCTATTCTCTATAACTCAGCGGGTCAGGCAGCTTCTCTGGAAAAAAAGAATGGGTAACTTTTCGGGTCGGAACCTCTCTTCAGTCTGAAGAAAGGTTCTGTCCCAAAATGCCACTCATCCTTTTTCTCCAGAGATGCTTGCTGACCCACTGAGCTGCTCCAGTATCTTGTGTCTTTCCTCAGAAGCTATATGAGAACTGCAATATGCTAGAGATCAGATTAGCGGGGCCTACAACTTGACAATTCCTAAACAGAAGAAAACAGGAGGATTTGGGAAGATGGAAATGGTATACCTGACTACAGGAGTGGAGTTGAGTACTGCTTTAAAAAGGTCGAAGTGGATAGATTAATTATAGGCCAACTAGTTTGACTATTTGGGGGGGGGGGGGGAATTATTGGATACATTTCTAAGGGATAGTGGACTTTTAGATGAGAAAAGATTAATCATAGGGTGGGGAAATAAAGAACTCGAGGACATTGATTCAAGGCGAGGGGAAAGATTTAATCAGAACTTGGGAGGAGAAAGAATTTCTTTTGTCATATTTGAGATTTACCCCAAATGCATTGGTGCAATTCGTAAAGCTGACCAGTGTTGTCCAAGCACTTTAGTTCCATGTAATTCTCTATAACTTGCTGCCGATTTATCAACCAGGAGACAGCTACAGCATCAACTTACTCCATTTCTCGAAGTAAGGAGAAAGTTACACTAAAATACAACATTATTCTGCAGTAGACTTTCTGCAGAGACATGCTGTGGCAATTTATGCTGTCTTTAACATTTAATCTCCCTAAAAGTGTTTAAATTATTGACTTTGTAAGAAACGTGAGCAATTTATCGCCATTACCTCCCCAACTTTTGACCTTCGCCTCCAAATGCCTTAAATGTTGCCTTTGACTTCACAAAGTCTTGGTCGCGATGGTCCTCCATGTCCAAGTTCACCTGCCCACCTCGAGCCAATCTCCGCAGCTCCAGCGGAATCTCACTGCCAGAGGCAAAAGAAAGAGATACTCACTCCAATAGATTTAAATGTGGACCTACCTAAACATTTTACCTTTCCTTTTACTCGATGTTCCATGCAAAGTAATAATAAATAATAGCACGGTTACTTGCAGTGGTAATAAAACAAATGAAACACCATTTATTGTCGTTTCTGTTATTTACAGATACTTTGAACTTCTTTGCTCAAACTTAGGGTGGCACGGTGGCGCAGCGGTAGGGTTGCTGTCGTACAGTGCCAGAGACCCAGGTTCAATCCTGACCAAAGATGCTGTTTATTTCAATGGAATTTGTACGTTCTCCCAGTAACTGCATGGGATTTCTCCGGCTGCTCCGGTTTCCTCCCACACTCCAAAGATGTGCAGGTTTGTAGGTTAATTGGCTTCTGTAAATTGCTCCTAATGTGTAGGATAGAACCAATGCATGGGTGAATGCTGGTCGGCGTGGACTCAGGGCCTGCTTCAACACTGTACCTCTAAACTTAGATTACATCAAAATCCGAGAGCCGCTGTCAGCTACTTCATAGTTTATACCAAAATCCTAAAACTGTTCACAGTTATTTAATGCATCCACTGCTTGCAGCCTATTTTTAGTTAATAGTTACTTCCACTTCCAATGGCCAATTCAAAGAATCAGATTATGAGATAACTCTGCTGTGCATTAATTCATGCCTCCAGTGGCAACATGATGAACTACTAACAATGAGTTCAGTCTCAAGGATGTCCACCAGGTGTCACATTTTTGCAAGTTACATCCAACTAGCAAACCAAAAGCAAGTTAAATATTTCCATGTTTTAACCGTTAGTCAGCTTTAAAAGAAATTAGCTGCTGCATTCATAATTTATCTACAACCAATTATCTCAGACGAGTTGGATACACAAGAAAGTGAAGATGCTGGAATCTTGAGCAAAAGAAAGTGCTGGAGGAACTCAGCAAGTCAGGCAGCATCTGTGGAGGGAATAGACAAGATGATATTTCAGGTCAGGATGCTGTCAAACATCACATATTTCAATGTCCATACCCTACCTGACATATGCTAACTGACCTGCCGAGTATTTTTCCAGCACTTTGTGCTTTTATCTCAGAGAAGTTACTTTGCACAAGGACAAACATTAAGGCAGAAAATAAAATCCTAACATACACATACGTAACCAAACACAAGCAAAAAGCCACTTACCCTCGCCTAATAGCTTCTAAAAACTGAGCATTTGTCGGGTCAGTATAATTTCTCTGCTCACCATTATCAACACTGAAACCACTTTTCCAAAGCTTCAGTATAACATGAACCTGTTAAATAAAATGCAAAAATATACAGAATTTGACAAAATATATATTTTTAGATAATGTACAATCCAAATCGTTGATGGTCTCTATGGAAAAAACCCAATCCCTTCTGTAAACACCGGAAATTTGTACCATGTAAACTGTCTAATTATAGCTGATCTACCTCAAAACTTACCAGCAATAATGTTGGCAATTTAAGAACGCAAGAATGTTTAATATAATGCTCAGAAAGTGCAAGTATTTGGAAACATACCACTTAATCTTCTACTTTGAGGAATAACATTTTCACTAAACGAATGAAATATAACTATCTCCAGGTTCTTAATATTTGAACTTGCTTCAGAGTATTTTAATAGTTATTTTAAGTTACTTATTGATCAGAATCAACTAATTTCTCTCCTCCTGTTTACAAGCACACATTAGCCTTGTAGTTATAGCAACCCAGAGTTCATGGGATCAAAGTTAAGCCCATGATTAAACCAAGTGGTTTATTCCTTCAGGGAAGGCCTGCTACTGCTATCTGGTTAGGTGTCCACGTGACTCAAAGGCAAACTATGTACTTCACTAGAAATGGCTTCAGGTGAAAAGGGGTGGGGAATAAATCTTGAGTCTCTCCTCCCCACCTCCCTAATAGGTGGAAAAAACATGCTGATTCTCAAGCCTGAAATATAGAATCACAGACATACAGCATGAATACTGTTCACCAGCCCAACTTGCCCACATCGACCAACATGTCCCATCTTCACTAGGCCCACCTGCCTGCGCTTGGTGCATATCTCCCTAAACCTATCCTATCCATGTAACTGTTTAAATGTTTCTTAAACATTGCGATAGTATCTGGGTTTTTTCTTTCTTTTACTCCCAGAGGAGGTGGTTGAGGCAAGTTCTAATTAAAGCAGGCTGGGAGTTGATCAGGGTCATGTTATGTCATTAAAATTACAATAGATTAAAATATATACAATTGCACTAAAAAAATTCCTAAGGGAAGACATTAGGAAAATTGTTAGCAAGACTGGCAACAACTAGAGAGCCATCTTGAACTACTATCTACCTCGTTGGGAGACCCTCAGACTATCTTTGATTGGACTTTACTGGCTTTATAGTGCACTAAACGTTATTCACTACATTCCCTTTATCATGCATCTGTACACTGCAGATGGTTCGATTGTAATCATATATTGTCTTACCGCTGACTGGATAGCACGCAACAAAAGCTTTTCACTGTACTTCGGTACACGTGACAATAAACTAAACTAAACTAAAGGAACTTTTCAGTTTCTCCTCAAGTTGCAAAGGGAATTTTAACAAGTGAACAAAGATGCATTGTTCTTTATCACTCCACATCACCATCTATATCTCGTTTCCCTTATTCCTAACCAGTCTGAAGGGTCTCGAACTGAAACTTCACCCATTCCTTCTCTCCAGAGATGCTGCCTGTCCTGCTGAGTTACTCCAGCTTTTTGTGTCTATCTTCGGATTAAACCAGCATCTGCAGTTCCTTCTCAAACAACTAAATACAAATGAACTGATGTCTAAATACAAATGTCTGAAGAAGGGTTTCGGCCCGAAACGTTGCCTATTTCCTTCGCTCCATAGATGCTGCTGCACCCGCTGAGTTTCTCCAGCTTTTTTGTGTAACTAAATACAAATGATAGGTTTCAGTTTCTCCATTGTTACTATGTAGCTTATTCCTGACATTTTATACCAAACTAATGAACCATACTTCCATTGCACTTTTGTCACTATCAAACAGAAACTTGGGTTATACTGAGGACATTATACATCTTCTCTTAAGACTTACATCTTGTGCCGCATCTGATCTCCGCTCCCCCGTTACATATGAAGACTGCTCCCCCTCGGTCGCTCCCAAACGGTAACCACCACCACCGAACGGCTTTTGGAAACACAGAAGTTAAGTTGCACAGCTTGGCAATTAAAAAAATGAGTTTTTTAATTCAAGGCAGATCCAGCTCGTTAACTTTCTAAATTACGGAGATAACATCAGGAGCAGCAAAGCTGAAACTGAAACTGAAAGCAAACACATTGATACCAGGGTGCAGCTGCAGGAAATCCAGTGAGCCAACAGTGAAAGAAAAAACATGTAGTGTGGCACTGATCACTCTCCGTTAACATTATGAAGTGAGGTTCTACATCTGGTCTCAGCGGCGTTACACTGACAGGGGTTCCAGAACAGATTGAACCGCCTATGGAGTGAGTGCTTAAGGATAAAGTCTGACTGCAATATCCAGCAAGAATTTTGGTGCAAAGGCAACCCTTGCCTGAAAATAAAAGATAAAAATAGATACACTTGTGAACAGTTTGAATCTCCATATTGAAGAAATGACAACAAAAAAAGATTCAATAGAATGATACCAATCCAGATATCAATAAAAATATTTTTTTTCCAGAACGGCAAAGGCGGAGCAGAGATTTGATAGATAGATTTTTACCGAAATTATGAAGGGGTTTGAAAGGGTAAATTTGGGGCATTTCCATGTCAATAAAATCAGGACAAATACAAGTCAGTCATTAATGAATCGATTGGGGATGTTTTAGAGAAAATCTTTTATTCCGAGTGGTGAAAAATCACTGTCTTTAGGGGAATTTACAAGCAGCGATGGGATACATTAGTGTTGAATGGAAAACAAAGGGTTGAGTTTTGTATGTAGCACAAACATCAACATGGACCCACACAGACACCACCCAAGGTCAAGTTCAGGTTCCTGGTGCTGTGATGCAGCAGCTCTACCAGCTGCACCACTGTGCCACCATAAACAGTGGGCATTCATTTGTTGGGCTTTTCCCAACCTCTGCAGCATTCAGAGTCCAATTTGTTTTTCTTGTATGTATCCTGTTCTGCACTAAACTTCAGAGGTATTATGAACATTTTTAAAACATAATTCCTGAAATTTGTTTTAAAAATGTAACTGCAAAATAATAAAGCACTTTTACCTCTACAATTATAACTGGAAGAAAAACTGCTAAAGTTAAGAACCCCAATACCAAGGAACGGGGCACTGATTGTGGATGATCATCCATGATCATATTGAATGGCGGTGCTGGCTCGAAGGGCCCAATGGCTTACTCCTGCACATAGTTTCTGTTTCTAAGACTTCACTATTGGAAGGTATCAGTCCAGTTCAGGAATGTAATTGATCATAGCTATAAAAATTAGCATTTGATATGAGATTGGTACACTTACTACATTAAGTGCCTTACTAATCACAAGCCTGTAAATCACTCTGATATCGTGCACACCTTAGATTTACTGGATTCTCCAGGACCTCTGCCAGCTCGTTCAACAGCAACTGCACCATGTTCCTTTGCTCCTTTGAAAAGGTCTTCTACAACTTCATTAGGATTTTTCTTTTTTGGAGGACCGACAATTTGTTGCCCACTTCTTTCAGAGCCACCGGCATAAAACCTTAGAAATATAATCATTCATTGCATACTGATAACATAGAAAATCAAATTGTTGTGTGTTCTAACGATATAATTGCTACTCATTAATGATTTCCCTCATAGGATTCGTCTATGCCTTAACAGCCACAAATATTCAGCGGGTGCCAAATATTTAGTTGTTGTTTTAGTTTTAGATATACGATGTGGAAACAGGCCGTTCGGTCCACCGAGTCCATGCCAACCAGTGATCCTCGTACACTGGTTCGATCCTACAGGCTTACAGAAGCCAATTAATCTGCAAACCTGCGCATCTTTGGAATGTGGGAGGAAACCGGAGCAGCCAAAGAAAACCCACGCAGTCACAGGGAGAACGTGCAAACTCCGTACAGACAGCACCCTTAGTCAGGATTGAACCCAGGTCTCTGGTGCCGTAAGTCAGCAACGCTGCCGCTGCACCACCTCTATCGGCATTAAAGAATGTGCAGGATTCGACAATTAATATTTCCCAGTGCAGCTAAATGCCAACATTCTTATGATCCTTCATTAAGCACCATTAATTCATGAAAAAATAAATAAAATGTCTCATAACAGCACTTAAAACGAGGACATGTATAATGCTGTTGCAAAAGAGTGTTTGTTTCCAATTCCTAACATTCCAATGCATGCGTGTTATAACATTTAAAAAACCCAACCTGACCTCCACACATTGAGCTAAAAACATGCAGCCCATACAATACAGAATGCATTCGAGAAAATAATAATTTTAGCGACTGCAAAGGAAAATTCCAGAAAAGCAAATTATATATTACTTGCTATCTTCATCAAAGGATTGTTTATTGTTCACTAGAAATTGCTTTAGGTGAATAGGAGGGGATAACAAATCCAGTGTCTCTCTCTCTCTCCATACCTCCCACACACCCTCAGAGTATATGAAAATACCTGCTGATTCTGAAGCCGAGTGAACTAAAGCAGTCTGGAAATCTGTTCAGGGTTATCTATTGTCATTGAAATGTATAGCATTGCACTGTAAAAATCAATATTTTATTAGGACATTAGGGAAGATACTTTGCAGTTTATCCTATGTTTAAGAAAGAACTGCAGATGCTGGAAAAATCAAAGGTAGACAAAAATGCTGGAGAAAATCAGCGGATGAGGCAGCATCTATGAAGAAGTCTGAAGCAGGGTCTCGATCCGAAACGTCACCTATTCCTTCGCTCCATAGATGCTGTCTCACCCGCTGAGTTTCTCCAGCATTTCTGTCTACTTTCAGTATATCCTAAGGTTGCAAAGTGAATTTATGATTCACAAGTAGACGAAGGTTAGAAAATACAAATCATAGGTTTCCAATTTCTCCATGCACTTTATTGTTACTGCATAGCCTATACCAAAAAAATGTTAGGCCGAAAAATAATGAATTAACCATGCTTCCATTACAGTTTTGGCACCATCAAGAAGAAACATGGGTTAAATTTAAGACAATATGCACCTTGTCATAATACTGTTTATTTTTAAAAGGGTTGGGGTTTGGCTCAAAATATATTCATCTGCGTCTTTTAATACCTGTTCGGTTAAGGCCCACAAAAGTATTTTTTTTAACAAGTGGTTTTCTCCTCATGTTGCTTGCAAATGAAATTATTGATGTGCATACAATCAAATTAAGCAGGAGTCATTTTCAGTTCTCCTCCATGTCAGCCTTGGTTTGCATTAGAGGGCATGCACTCAGTACCAGTGCAGCAGTCACTGCTCCCCTGCTGCCACCTCAATTGCCGATTCATTACGTTTGCAGACGCAAGCTAACATCGATTTTAAACTAGCATCTTCTCACATTTCAGAAGAGCACAGCTCCCAACCTCACTGAATTTTAAGTTAAAAACCCCTTCAGGTTAAACTTTTAAAGATGCATTATTCCATTCATATTTGCTAATCAGGTTGAGCACACTATGAGTGGTGAAAGTTAATAGTGACTATCTCGCAAAATACGAAGGGAATCCAACAGGAGACTGCCAGACCGCACATGTACGAAGGAACTGTAGATGCCGGTTTACTCCAAAGATAGACAGAAAATGCTGGGGTAACTCAGTGGATCAGGCAGCATCTCCGGAGAAAAGGAATAGGTGATGTTTTGGGTCAAGACCCTTCTTCAGGCTGAGTCAGGGGAGAGGGGGAAACGAGAGATATGAAAAGGTACAAAGAAACAAATGAATGAAAGGTATGCAAAAAGACAAATCAAAGCCAGCAACGGTCTAATATGTAGTTAAAACATAATCAGACACTTGTCAGAGAATGTGTTGACTACCTTTGGACTCACTGCAGAAATCATAAAATAATAGAGGCACAAATCCATGTTGACACTTCAGTAGTGCTTTCTAATTAGTCCCAGGCCCGGTAATATTTTCATCTCAGGTATCTATTCAATTACGCTGTCTGTATACAAGACATAACATGAAAACGTATATTCCAGAGAAAATTGGAAAGGAAAATCAGAACAACCTGGTGGTATTCAGCAGACCAAACAGCATCACTTCCCACAGGCATCCTATATGATTAGCGAGTATATCCAACACTTCCTTTTATTAGATATGACAACATCGGTTTCAAAAGCAGGATTTTCATGTGCATCAGAGAACGTCAGAATATGTTGCGAAATAAAGTTTTACAGACCTTTGGCCTTCATCATCATCGTCATCTTTCTCTTCATTCCACAAATCTCTGAACGAGGTTACTCGGACGTCACTGAAATTATAAGAGACCCTTTGCATCAGTTACATAAATTAAATTGCTTCTGATTATCTGCATTTAATTTTATCAAATAAATGGCTTAAATCACGTACACACCCGCCTTTCAGTGAGCAATATCCAGCACTCCTGACCTCCATCATTTCAGTCCCCAAGAAAAATAGAGTGACCTGTCTCAACAACTACAGCCCCAATGACAACCACCCAGAATCTCCAACGTCAATGAAGTGCATTGAAAGATTGGTAATGGGCCAATCTTACACACACAATGGGTTCCGGGTTCCGATCCTGACCTCACGTACTGTCAGCATGGAGTTTGCATGTTCTCCCTGTGAATACTTCAGGGTGCTCCAGTGTCCTCCCGCAACCCAAAGACATGCGGGTTTGTAGGTAAATTGGCCTCTGTAAAATTGTCCTAGTGTGCAGGGAGTGGATGGGAAAGTGGGACAACATAGAACTAGTTCAACTCTGCAAGGTGATGGTCAGCATGGATTTGGTGGGCTAAATGGCCTGTTTTCCTGCTGTATTTCCAAACTAATCTAAACTATCTGGATCCCCAACAATTCATATACAAGAAAAAAAGGTCTACGGAGAACGCCTTCCCTAATGCACATTCTGTCCTGGATAACATTTGCAATAAGAACAGCCATGTCAAGATGCTATTAACTAACTGCAGCTCAACCTTCAACCATAATTGTAAACAAGCTCTGGACCTTGACCTTGAGGCCTCCATCTGCAACTGGCTTCTGGACTTCACTGCAATTATAAGTTAGTTAGAATTGGTCAGTTAGAATTGGTCATAACATTTCCTCCACTCTGACCCTCAAAACCCTTGGAATTTGCACTCAATAACAACATTTAGAAGACACTTAAATGCGGGCAAATGAGACAAGCTTAGATGGAGCATCTTGATCAGCATGAATGAGATGGGCCGAAGGGCCTGTTTCCATGTTGTATAATTGAATTGAATTGAATTGAATTTCCTTTATTGTCATTCAGACCTTTCAGTCTGAACAAAATTTCGTGCCTGCAGTCACACATACAATAATAGACAACAGAACAGACAGTAAACACAAATTAACATCCACCACAGTGAGTCCACCAAGCACCTCCTCACTGTGATGGAGGCAAAAATATAATATAATTCCATTTTGCACCATTCTATGATCTTGAACTCATTGTTGTATTAATCATTACCGCATGTATATTGTTTACTCGATGAGCATCATGCGAGCAAGGAATTTCATTACTCCCTGGTGTATGCAACAATAAACTAATCCTCTGAGGATATGAAGTTAACTAATGCACGGATGGCAACCATATAATATACCAGTGAATGATGTGATGATACACTTATAACAGCGACACACAGGAAAAAAAAAAATATTAAAATCAGATTTTATTTATTTTATTCAGTAGCAAAATAAGTAGGCTCTTATAAAGCAGTAATGAAATATTAGAGGTGAATATAAAAATGCTACTAGTACTACTCTGACCCGATTCACAATGGGCGCATATATATTGTAAACTGCTTACTGCTCTTAAATGAGTTCAATCCAGTATAAATATAATCTACCGCAGATCAACACACATTTCTCTTCCTTGTAGCTCTTTTGCAGCTGGACTATTAAATCAATGGGCTTAAATCACATCTGGCTGGATTAAATGGGGTTTATTTTTGAAGTGGCTGAAAATTTGTTCCATATTCCCACAAGCTTTCAGTCAGCCTAGTAGCTGACAATTCTCTAGTGATTAAAATGTTTTTTTAAACAAATCAAAGTACATCATACCATAGCTCACGAAGCTTTGTGGGTTATAGCGCGATGTACTTTGATTTAAAGAGGACATTTGAAACGAGACACATCAAAGTTCTTTCTGGATGGAACAGCAAACTAATCTGGAAGGTGTAAAGGTGACGACCGCTGCAGAAAGTAAAGTTAAGGTAGAATGAAAGTCAAAACCAAACTAGATATCATTATAAAAGGAAATATAAAAGCAATCGAACAAGGATTAGTGCTGGGACCACTGTTGTTTGACATTTATATGAACAATTTTACTGTGAATGCAGGTGGCATAGTTAGCAAGTTTGGAAATGGCACTATAATTGATGGTTAAGTTCATAAGTCATCAGAGCAGAATTAGGCCATTCGGCCCATCGAATCTACCCGCCATTCAATCCTGGCTGATCTATCTTTCTCTTGAGTTTAGTTTAGAGATACAGCGTGGTAACAGGCCCTTCGGCCCACAACGCCCAAGCTGACCAATAATCGCCCGTACACGAGTTCTATCATACCTTCTAGGGACAATTTATAGATGCCAATTGATCTACAAACCTGCACATCTTTGGAATGTGGGAAGAAACCAGAGCACCCAGAGAAAAACCACAGTCACAGGGAGAACGTGCAAACTTCGTACAAACAGCACCGTGGTCAGGATCGAAACTGGGTCTCTGGCGCTATAAGGCAGCATCTCTACCACTGCACCACTCTCTCAATCCTGTTCTACTGCCTTCTCCAAGTAACCTCTGACACCTTACTAATGAAGAACCTGACAATCTCCGCTTTAAAAATACCCAATAGCTTGGTCGCTACTGCCATCTGTTGTCATTAATTCCACAGATTTGCCACCCTCTGGCTAAATAAATTCCTAATCTCCTTTCTAAAGGTATATAATGGACAGTGACAAAGGTTATCCAAGATTCCAGCAGGAGCTAAGAATAACAAACAGAGTTTAATTTGGACAAATATGAGGTGTTGCATTTTGATAACACAAATCAGGCCAAGGTTTACACAGTAATGGTAGGACCCTGGGCAGTGTTGTAGAACAGGAAGACCTGGAGGGTGCAGGTACATTGTTGCATGAAAATGAGGACACAGCTAGAAAGGGGAAGGAAGGTTTTTGGCATGCTCGTCTCCATCGGTCAGGGAACCGAGAAAAGGAATTGGGGCATTGTGTTACAAATGTACAATATACTAGTATCACCACATTTGGAGCACTGTGTACAGTTCTGATTGCCCTGCTATAAGGATGTTATTAAACTACAAAAAGGTAATAAAAACAATTTACTAGGATGTTAACGAGTCTGGAAGGTTTGAGTCACGAGGAACGATAGGCTGGGAACTTTTTTCCCTGGAGCATAAGAGGCTGAGGCGGCCTTGGAGGGGTTTATAAAATCATGAGGGGCATAGATAAAACGAATAGACCCAGCCTTTTCCCCAGTTTAGAGGAGTCCAAATCTAGAGGGCATAGGGTTAAGGTGAGAGGGGAAAGATTTGAAAAGGGACCCGAGGGGAAAGTTTTTCACAGAGAGCGATGCGTGTGTGGAACTAGCTGCCAGAGGAAGCAGTAGAGGCAAGTAAAATTATGACATTTAAAAGACACTTGTACAGGTACATCGATGGGAACAGTTTGTGAGATATAGAGCAGGAGCAGGCAAGTGGGGCCAGCTCAGTAAGGCAACTTGCTGCAATGGAAGAGCCCTATGACTATAATTATTGTCCTCATTATTCCCCTGCACTCCCACTCTGTTACAATGGCTAAATCAGAGAATTCTTCACATCCTGTGTACTTCATCCATGGAGTCACGAAGAACTGTTTTAAGGCAGATAACCAACTAAATTACGATTAGCTTTCGTATTCCTAATGATGGGAGAACCAACACATAGATTTGATACTGCACGTGTTGATGTAAATTCTGGTGTCAAATTGTGTTGTTCAGCCTCAATAATACAATTAAAATCACAAAGCTGCCCATAACATGGTTTGTAGGCAATAACGAATTGAGACGGTTTTAAACATTTCCCTGTTAATTTATTGCTGTAGATTACATGTTCAGATGGCAAAAAAGCAACTGATTAATGTTTCATGTTGATTTTAACTTTGCTAATGGGTGTGGGAAGAGAATAGTTTTAAATATTTGATGTTCCGGTGGAAGCAAGGTTCATAAGATATAGAAATAAACATTTTCAAATCATAGCCATTTTCATTATAGATAGGCATCATTTGTAATACCAGCGAGCAAAAGGATTAAACATGTTATGTGGCCACTACAAATTTCCTATGTTCAGCCACCACACAGAAACAAGAATATTGGATTTAATCTTTCAGTACTCATTGAGTATCAAAACCCCCCAGAAATAATGGCAGTTATAAGAAATATAGGACAGAGGGATCCTGAAGTGCACATCCACAAATCTCTGAAGATCACAGGACAAAAAGATAAAAGATTGTTAAGAAGGTATACAGCTAATTGCCTTCATTGATTGAGGCACAGAATACAAAAGCAAATGGGGCATGATGAATTAGACTAGAGCTCAAACACCACGTACAATTCTGGGCACGTCTCACGAAGAATATTTCAGCTCAAGAGAGGCTGCAGAGATTTGAAGATGTGCCCAGACTGGAAAATTGTAGTTACATGGAGGGATTCTCGAGTCCAAGGTTCTTTTCTTTAGGATTTTTTAAAAAAGACTGAGGGGAAGATTTGATTGAGATACACAAGTAGCAAAGATAGAGAAAAATAAATGTTCTCTTAATCAATGAAGTCAATAATTAAAATGCATAGATTGTGTATAATAATAATAAATTTATTTTTACTTTTTATTTTATTTATTTATTTATATATCAGTGGAATGATTGCAGCAGAGTTGGGGAAACCATTAATTCACTCCATGAGCCATGAGAATCTAGACTTTGCTACGAGAAAGGGTATCAGAAACAGAAAACGCGATCACCATTAAAAAGTATGTGGTGAACACAGCGGAGCTATGGGAGAAGAGCAGGAAATTGGGATGAAGACAAAGGGTATTTTGATCAGCATAGATACTTTGGACAAAATGATCTCCTATATCAACGTCCATGATTCCACAAACCTATTTAAAAAGCAGATACAGTGGCATATCAATACCTCAATAAGCATCAATGGTTAAAGAGAAGATAGAAGAGAATAATGTGCGAGTGATGGAATAAAGAATGACATGAGAAGACGATAATACTCTCACCTTGGCACAGTTCTGGAACTGGTGCTGGATTCAGGCTGAGGAAGGGTTATAACATCATCATCACCACCTTCTTCAAAAAAGCTGCCTAGAGCCAGCTGCAAACAAGGAGAAGCACAGAAGTGGATTATCTTTCTTGGAGCATCAATTTAACTTATTGCAATTGGGTTTTTTGTTAAATCACCAGTTTTACTTTAAATCTGGCATCAGAGCATCCATGTGTAGTAAAGAACTGCAGATGCTGGTTTAATGCAGATGACGTGTCTACAATCAGAGCATCCATGATTCCTTGGATCAAACAGCCCAATATTACGAGGCCAGCATTGCACAAAGGCAAAGTGATGAGAAAATCCTGCACAGTTGAAACCTTGTCCAAAGTCCAGCAACTATAAATCAGTAGTACATTAGCAATTAAAGCCAAAAATCATTGTATCAAGAATGAGCCCATCCATGCCATCAAACCAATAACAGCAATTTGAAGTCCTTGGTACTAAGATACAGCCATGCAAATTCTCCTCACCACACATACACTTTTCTTAAAATTTAAAAGAGACAACTTTTAAGAATTTGCTACCACCACCCTTTCTGCCAGTGATTTTCACATCATAACTATACCGTGGGTGAAAATGTTTTATCCTGTGTTATCTTTTCCTTCTTTTGCCAATTACCTTAATTTTGACCAAATGATCTTAATCTTTCACCAGTGACATAATGTTGTTGTAGTTTAGTTGAGAGATGCGCCATGTAAAACAGGCCCTTTAGCCCACTGAGTCAGCGCCCACAAACGATCACCCCTACGCTAGTTCTATCCTATACACTAGGGATCATTTACAGAAGCCAATTAACCCACAAAGCTGCATGTCATTGGAATGTGGGAGGAAAATCGGAGAAAACCTGGAAAAAAACTATGCAGTCAAAGGGAGAATGTAAAACTCCGTACAGACAGCACCCATAGCGAGGATCGAAAATGTGTTTCTGGCGCTGTAACGCCGCAACTCTACGGCTGCGCCACTGTGCCGTCCAAATATACTTCATCCAGGCCCTTCATGAACCTCAGCAGGTCAAATTACCCCTCAACGTATAGTATCTTTGGTGAAGGGCAGCACGGTGGCGCAGTGGTAGAGTTGCTCCCTTACAGCGCCAGAGACCCAGGTTCGATCCTGATTACGGGTGTTGTCTGTACAGAGCTTGTACGTTCTCCCCGCGACTTGCCTGGGTTTGCTCCGAGATCTTTGGTTTCCTCCTACACTCCAAAGACATACAGTTTTATACGTAAATTGGCTAGGTATAAATGTAAATTATCACTAGTGCGTGTGTACGGTAGCGTCAATGTACGGGGGTCGCTGGTCGTTGCGGACTCGGTGGGCTGAAGGGCCGGTTTCCGCGCTGTATCTCTAAACTAAATGACCTGTCCCACTTACGCGACTTTTCAGCAAACTGTCTGCGACCTTCAAAGTCGGGGGCACTCGCCTGAAAAACCGCGAGCGGGAGAGAAGGGGTAAGAAGGAGTGGAGACTCTTTTAAAAAGCCAGACAACTTTTAATAAGCCAGAGATACACAGCTGTGAAGTTTAGCGGGCATTTAACATTACCGGTCGGTTTTCCTTGGTCCTGAAAACTCGTGCTTACGTTTTTTTTCCCCCCAATGAGCCAATTAAAATGCCCGGTCAGCAAAGGAGATTACCTACGGCTACCTGAACTACCTACAACGACATGGCGACCCCACTAACACTGCACTACGAGTTCAAAAGTATCGATTTTCTCCATGCTGACCAATTTTTAACTCACAGAATATTTTTCAGCTGTTGAAAATTTTTCCTCGACCAAACTGAGTAACCACTTTGCGGGAACTCCTCTCGACCATGAAGGAGACATACCAGAGACCACCTACGACCATGCTGCGAGCTTGTGGCGAGTGCAGACTCCCCTAAACTCGCCAATAAGGTCGCCATAGTGGGACAGGCCCTTAAACAACCCGAGTCTTTCCAGCATGTCCAAGCAATGATAGTCCCTTTCCATGAGGTCATGTTAATAATTCCTTTATAAACTGTTCACAATCATAGGTGCCTAGAATTAAGCACAGTATTCAGCACAGCCGAACCTTTGTTTCATAGAGGATACCTCCACATTATTGCTTTTGTTTCTTTATATATAAAGTCCAAGATACTAATCATAGCCCAACAATTGGAAAAGAGATCAGCAGAAATCACCATGTGGCTTATCACACTCCAAAATGTTCTCTTACACAGAAAATATGCATTACCTATACTAAATAAGACAATTTTCAAATAAGAATTATGTTGTGAAGACTAAGTGACTTTCAAGATATAATGATTCATCCTTTAAAGTCAGCATGCACTAAACCAGATGCTCATTGAATCAAAGTGCTATGTATGCAAGACAGCTAACTTCAGCTTATAATGGTCGCAAAGGGATGCTACAATTGTTTGTATTTTGTCGTACACCAGCAAAAAGAAAGCTTGTCTATGGTTTCTGTTGCTAATTTTTGTCCAGTGACCTTCGTTGGAAGCTGTGATACTGAGTCAAAGTAAAGGACAGCTCACCTATGATACCGACTACATTCAAACACCCTGGACTAACAGGAACAGCTCGTTGATCGAGGTACCAGAAGGCAGCTGATGCCATGGGGTTAAATCCCAAAGTGTACATGGGTCAGTGTGACTCAGCAATGGAAGAGTCATTACCAGAAGAGAACAGGATGGAGCTTCGATTAATGTGGCCCAACTTTGCTTTTAACGAAATGACAAGGAACTGCAGATGTAGGTTTATACCAAAGAAAAACACAAAATGCTGGAGTAACTCAGCGGGTCAGGCAGCATCGGAGGAGAAAATGGATAGGTGACGTCTTGGGTCAAGACCCTTCTTCAGACCCTTCTGAAGAAGGAACCCAACCCAGAACATCACCTCTCCATTTTCTCCAGAGATGCTCCCTGACCCGCTGAGCTACTCCAGCATATTTTGTCTATCTTCGCTTTTCATGAGTTTCCTGACAAACAGTCTAAAACTTTTCTGTAAAACTCTGTTCCAGTTCCAGTCATAGTGAGGGCAGCGTTTCTTTACCAGAAATTTTATGAATTGCATAAATTTACAGAAAAGAGTGTAATTTAAAAATATGGGCATTTCTGCAACCGTATTTCTGCAAAATAGTCATGGTTTACATCGCACATTTCTTTCAGCTACAGCTTCGTTTTACGTTCTTTTGAGCTTTCTCACCATTTTCAGTTTTTCTCTTCAAAAATGTTATTTAGATTAATCGTCAATACTTTTTCTTGTTTAGAGATACAAGGAATTTTTGGAAAGGGAGGAAATCATAGAAACTACGGCAAATAAGGAAACAATTTACAATTTAAACTGTCAATTCTATTTTTATTTACTTGCTTGTAAAATGTTGCCTTTTCAAATATTTATCAATTTCTCCTGTGGCTTCTTAGAATTCATAAATTAATGAAAAGCATGCCATATACTAATAACCAATTAAAATATCTTGAAAATTTCCCCTTTATTCTGCAGTTTCCAAGTTCAAACCCTTTATTGTAGAACGCTTTCAACTTTTAAACATTGTAAATTTTGAAAAACGATGTGACATCCCTTGTTAATTTTTGCCCCATGAAGTATTCAAATATTGCTTTCTCCTCATTTGTACCTTAGTACTTTCATTGTTATCCTGACCTGGAATTAAAATTGCATTCATTCATGAATGTGGATGATCAGCCATGATCGCATTGAATGGCGGTGTTGGCTCGAAGGGCCGAATGGCCTACTCCCGCAACTATTGTCTATTAGCATTGGGTCAAAACGCATCCAAACTCTTTTAACCAACAACACATTGGGAACGACTTCACCACACAGAGTGCAGCAATTCAAGGAGATGCTGCCTGTCCCGCTAAGTTACTCCAGCTTTTTGTGTCCAACTTCAAGGTATTACTCATTTTGGTATCCCCTTGTGAGGGCAATTAGAGATTGGTTTACAATTTCAACCCATGTTCCAACAGATTTTTGGCGTTCGGGGAATCTTCCTTTGGTTCAGCAGCACAGTTCGGTCAGGATAAATATTTTCAATGCGCACTCACAACCATTGACCAGAGGACGGCCGCGCCATTTTATAAATTTGGGATCCAGCAGTTGGGAATTAAATGGGTTTTGGCCTAAAGAGCTGAGGATGAACCTTTCAAATTTTTGATCAGTTTGAGTTTAGTTTATTGTCATGGGCGCCGAGGTACAGTGAAAAGCTAACCAGTAATCAGTTTGTATTTTACAATAGTTACATCAAACCTAATTTTCGCAACAAAATTAAAGGAGATGTGCGGGGCAAGTTGGGTTTTTTGAACACACACTCAGAGGCAGGCGAGTGTGTTGGACGTACTGCCAGGGGTGGTGGTTGAGCCAGATACTGTATTGGCATTTAAGAGACTTTTGGACAGGTAAATGGATTTGCAGGGAATGGATTATGCACAGGAAGATAGGAGTTGGTCTGGCATCATGTTCAGCACAGACATTGTGGGCTGAAGGGCCTGTTCTTGTACTGTACTGTTCTATATTCTATTACAATTGCTTGCATATGATAATATGCAATACACTATGATGTTCTAATCATCCATCCAATGCCATCTAAGTGATCAACAACACAATTAGTCTTTACAGCAGTGTTTTTTTTAGTTTGCAAAGGTGATTCCTGCTTGAAGTTCTGTATGGTGTGCCCTTGCCGACCAAAGCACCCCCCTCAGGCTGATATGTCCCTTTACTGGGATGTAATGATGAGGCTCTATAAGGGGTTGGTGAGGTCGCATTTGGAATATTGTGAGCAATTTTGGACAACATATGTGAGGAAGGATGTGCTAGCTCTGGAGAGGGTCCAGAGGAGGTGCACAGAATGCACGCTTGTTGGCACTGGGCCTGTACTCACTGGAGTTTAGAAGAATCAGAGGGGGACCTCATTGAAATATACAGAATAGTGAAAGGCTTGGATAGAGTGGATGTGGAGAGAATGTTTCCACTAGTGGGAGAGTCTATGACCAGAGGTCATAGCCTCAGAATTAAAGGATGTTCTTTTAGGAAGGAGATGAGGAGAAGTTCTTTTGTCAGAGGGCGATGAATCTGTGGAATTCTTTGCCACAGAAGGCTGTGGAGGCCAAGTCAGTGGATATTTTTACAGCAGAGATAGATAGATTCTTGATTAGTGCAGGTGTCAGAGGTTATGGGGTGAAGACAGGAGATCGGGGTTAGGAGGGAGAAATAGATCAGCCATGATTGAATGGAGCAGTAGACTTGATGGCCCGAATGGCCTCATTCTACTCCTGTCACATGATCTTATTAAACTACATACACAGCCACAGCAGTTGTTTCAGAGATTTCACAGAATAATCTTGGTAATTCAACCCTGTAACAATCAGAACAAGTGAACAGGGTGGAACTCCTCTCTTGGGGAAAGATAAATCAAGAGATGACTTCAAGAACATGATAGTATTTGGCCGAGATAATCGTCCCATCTACACGAAACTGGAAATAGGGGGCAATAAATAGAGCAAGAATAAAGTGTGTAATTGGAAAAACGTAGCAAAATATGCAATTTACATAAAATTATTCCCCCTCTCCCCCCACACAACTTGCAACAGAACTCGGCAATTGAGACTGGCATCAGACTTTATTGGGAAACTACATAGAAATAAATAATGCTGCGAGCTGCAAGGCAAAAGAAGCAGCTCTTGTGGGATACAAATACCAGCAGCATCTCTGGAGTTATGGAATAGGAGACGTTTCGGCATGGAACTCTTCTTCAGACTGATTGGGGGGGGGGGGGGGGGGGGAAGTAAATTAAAGGCGAGAAATCACAGCAGATGCTGGAATATTGAGGGCGGTGGAGGCAGGTTCTCTGGATGCTTTCAAGAGAGAGTTAGATAGGGCTCTTAAAAATAGCGGAGTCAGGGGATATGGGGATAAGGCAGGAACGGGGTACTGATTGGGGATGATCACCCATGATCACATTGAATGGTGGTGCTGGCTTGAAGGGCCGAATGGATTGCTCCTGCACCTATTGTCTAACTCAGCAAGTCAGGCAGCATCTGCGGAGGGAAATGGACAGGTGATGCTTTGGGTTGGGGCTCTTCTTCAGACTGAAGACCTCAAATGTTCCCTGTCCATTTCCTCTCCACAGATGCTGTCTGGCCCGCTGGATTCCCCCAGCACTTTGTGTTTTACTGAAGATTCCGGCCTCTGCTGGAATTTCCTGCTTCCAGTTTCACTTCCCACCACCTCTATCTGTCAGTCTGAAGTGTTCCAACCCAAGCACATCATCTATTCCTTTTCTCCAGAGATGCTGCCTTACCTGCTGGGTTCCTGCAGCATTTTGTGTTGGAGTTTGAAGGGGGGTTTGATGGTCACTTGGCAAAGGGTGGGGGTGAGGGGTGGGTGTGGGGGTGAGGGGTGGGTGTGTGGGGTGGGGGTGAGGGGAGGGGTGTGTGGGGTGAAGTTGGGGGTGAGGGGTGTGGGTGAGGGGTGTGGGGGGGTGGGTGTGTGGGGTGGGGGTGAGGGTGAGGTTGGGGGTGTGGGTGAGGTTGGGGGTGAGGGGTGGGGGGGGGTGTGTGTGGGGTGGGTGTGGGGGGTGGGGGGTGCGGAGGGGTGTGGAGGAGAGGGGTGGCGGGTCTGTCGGTGGGTGTAGGTCGAGGGTGGGGGGTTGGGTGTGGTGGAGGTGAGGGGTGGGTGTGAGGGATGTGTGGGGGGAAGGGTGAGGGAGGGGTGTGGGGGTGTGGGTGTGTGGGGAGCGTGGATGGGGAGGGGTGAGGTTGGGGTATGTGAGGGGCTGGGGGTGAGGGTGAGGTTGGGGGATGAGGGGTTGTGAGGTGAGGGGGGGGGTGGGGTGTGGGGGGTGAGGGTGGGGTGGGGGGGGGTGGAGGGAGGTGGTGGGTGTGTGGGGGATGGGGGTGAGGGGGGTAGGAGGTGTGAGGGTGAAGGCTGGTGTGTGTGTGGGGGTGTGGGGGGGGGGTGTGGGTGCAGGGGTGTGTGGGGGGTGGGGTGTGTGGGGGGGGTGGGGGTGTGGGGGTGTGAGGGGTGTGGGTTGAGGGTGTGGGTGTGTGGGTGGGTGGGGGTGGGGGGTGTGCGGGGGGTGGGTGGGGGGAGGGTGAGGGGGGGTGTGTGGGGGGAAGGTGAGGGTTGGGGCGGCTACACCCGGCCCCTCAGTCACACTGAAAGCTGAGCCGAGCGGCCGCGACCCGGCGCCATTTAACGGTGCGCTCCCTGTCCCTGGGCCTGAGGCCGGGACCCGGCCCCATCCTCCCCGCCCTCTCCCTCCCCCTCCATCCCCCCCGCCGCCTCCTCACCTCCAGGTCCCAGTCGGCGGACTCTAGGTAGAAGCGGGCCCGCTCCTCCTCGGCGCCCGTCACCGTCACGAACTCGCGGATGGCTTCCTGCTCGGGCAGCGCCATGTCCCTGTGGCGGCGGCGCGGCGGTGCGCTTCCCCCTCCCTCCCCGGCTCCTGCAGCTCCCCACAAAGGTTCCGTCACAGACAAACATTCCCTCCTCCAACTCCTCCCTTAAGAGTCAAGAGTGTTTCACTTTCATGTGTCCCAGATAGGACAATGACATTCTTGTTTGCTGCAGCACAACAGAATATGTAAACATAGTACATAACTGGAGAAAAACAGTTCAGTGTGTACATATACACATGCACACATTTTCAATAAATAAACAAATATAGTGCAATAGCAATAATAGTCTGTTGTAGTCATGTTTAATAGCCTGATGACTGTGGATATTCCTGTTCCTGTAGGGAAGAAGCTGTTCCTGAACCTGGACGTTACAGTTTTCTGGCTCCTGTACCTTCTTCCTGATGGGGGTAGTGAGATGAGTGTGGCCATTAGGTGTGGGTCTTTGATGATGTTGGCTGCCAGCATCTGCAGTTCCTTCCCACACATATATCCTGAGATGAATTGTGTACGCGGTAGGCAAACTTCTAAAGCTCCACATGTTTTGAGGCCCCTGATGTCACAATCTACAGGGCATAAACGTTAAGAGTCAAGTCATATGTTCTGAAACGGTACAATGAAATTCTTGCAGTAATTTTACTTAACTTACATAGCTTTACCTTGATGAGAGGGTCATAAGGTGATAAGGAATAGGAGTAGAATTAGGCCATTCGGCCCACTAAGTCTACTCCGTCATTCAATCGTGGCTGATCTATCTCTTCCTCCGAACCCCATTCTCCTGCCTTCTCCCCATAACCATGAAGCAGAGAAGAGTAACAAAGTCATTGAGTGCATTGAACATTGGTGAACCTATGAATCTGAAAACTCACAATTTGTACTTGAAGTGACAGGATTCATGTTCAGACTTGAGCATGTAGGAATAAAATGTTGTGCATGTGGATTGTTAATTACCTTCAACTTGTAACACTTAAAAGGTTAAATGATGTGAGCCAGCAGCTTGGACTATATCAAACTATATCTGAAATGTTGGCGTTCGTGGTGAATTTTGAAAACCTTTAAAATCTTATGTGGAATGGATGGAGAGGTCATAGCCTCAGAATTAAAGGACGTTCCTTTAGGAAGGAGATGAGAAAGAATTTCTTCAGTCAGTGGGTGGTGAATCTGTGGAATTCATTGCCACATACGGCTGTGGAGGCCAAGTCAATGGATATTTGTAAGGCAGAGATAGATTCCTGATTAGTATGGGTATCGGGTTATGAAGAGAAGGCCAGAGAATGAGGTAAAGAGGGAAAGACAGATCAGCCATGATTGAATGGCAGAATAGACTTGATGGGCTGAATGACCTAATTCTGATCCTATCACTTATGAAGTTATGAGATATTCGTAAGGGAAAACAGAATTGTTGAAATTGAGTTTGTTTGCCCAAATGTTGTCCTTGCTCACAACCAAGCAACGCATGACAGAGTTAGGCCACTTCAGCATGTGTCAGAATAATATGTGTTCATTCAATTAGATTATAGACAGATGTGGGTATCACTTCAATGCAGCACATTATGAGGGTCTATGAGATACAGCATGGAAACAGATCCTTCGGCCCACCGCCCATCGATCTCCCATTCACACTGGTTCCACGTTATCCTACTTTCAGATCCATTCCCAACAAGAGGGGCCATTTCTGTTTTTACTGAGGCCAATTGACCTATAAAAGCACACCCTCATGATAAAATGAAGAAAGGTGACAAGACAAAACTAAAGACGTGGATTTGATGACACACAAGCATTCTCTTCATCCAATGTAGAAACAAGGAACTGCAGATGCTGATTTACCCCCCAAAAAATCGACTCAAAGTGCTGGAGTAACTCAGCGGATCAGGCAGCGGCCCAGGAGAACGTGGATAGGTGACGATTCGGGTTCAGGACCATGCGGAAGGACCCCGACCTGAAACGTCAACTATCCATGCTCTCCAAAGATGCTGCCTGACCCGCTGAGTTACTCCACCACTACTGTATGTGTCTTTTTTCTCTCTTCATCTAATCTAGGTAGAGGCAAAAGCAAAAACATTGTACGTACACGTAAATGATAGAAATCTAAAACACAGGTAGACCACTGATTTTCCGGCACCCTTGGTTCCAGAGCCTTGCCGGATTATCAATTTTGCCGGACCAACAGTCATGTCATGATAATTCAACAATACAACTCCGACCCACTAATTATACCTCTCCCATGTCTCTAAAGCACCATAGACTGCTAGAAAGCAGAGGGTGGCACGGTGGCGCAGTGGTAGAGTTGCTGCCTTACAGCGGCAGAGCCCCAGGACCCGGGTTCGATCCCGACTATGTGTGGGTACTGTCTGTACGGAGTTTGTACGTTCCCCTCGTGACCTGTGTGGGTTTTCTCCGAGATCTTCCACCACTCCAAAGACGTACAGGTTTGTAGGTTAATTGGCTCTGTGTAAATGTAAGTGGTCCCTATTGTGTGTGGGATGGTGTTAGTGTGCGGGGGTCGCTGGTCAGTGCGGACGCGGTGGGCCGGAGGGCCTGTTTCCTCGCAGTGTCTCTGAAGTGAAACTAAACTAAACTAAAACTAAACTCAAATAAGGAATTCACATTTTATCAAAGAAGTACACACTGAACTCTTTCAGGACGGAGGCACACGACCCAAAAGAATGTGCTCCACACTCAACATGCTCATCACTTTGGCTGGATTAAAGGATGTCTCGGACAATCAGTTGCATGGTGGACCTGTTAAAAGTGAAAAAGTACTGGGGAGAGGTCTTCGAGTTCAGGAGGTGAACCTCTCATTATGGGATAGTTTAGAAGAATGAGGGGGGACCTCATTGAAACATACAGATAATTGAAAGGCTTGGATAGACTGCATGTGGAGAGGATGTTTCCAATAGTGGAAGAATCTAGAACTAGAGGTCATAGCCTCAGAATTAAAGGACGTTCGTTTAGGAAGGAGATTAGGAGAAATGTCTTCAGTCAGCAGAGGATGGTGAATCTGTGGAATTCTTTGCCACGGATGGCTGTAGAGGCCAAGTCTGGATATTTTTAAGGCCTCTTTTTTAAGGAGATAGATTCTTGATTAGTACGGGTGTAAGAGGTTATGGGGAGAAAGCAGGAGAATGGGGTGAGGGGGGAGAGATAGATCAGTCATGATTGAATGGCGGAGTCGACTTGATGGGCCAAATTGCCGAAACCTATTTCTTATGACCTTATGACATCCAGTCCCTGACCTACCCTTGTAGCCCCAGAATGAATGTGGTCGGCCCTGTGAAGTTTCTGATCTATGAAAGCACCCCTTCCCCACCTCATCAGTGAATGATGCAGATGCATGATCTTCATCCATAACTGGAAACAGAGTGGTGAGGGGTGAGACAGTGTATGTGGGAAGCAGCAGAATGGAGGTCTGCAATAGGGTGGGGCCCAGGAGTGATTTAATGGTGAAACTGAGTCAACGGGCATCAAGAAAAACAATCTCATTGATGAAGTCATACCTGGTACAAAAGTAAATCATTTTTGTGTTTGAACATCTCAGCCTGAGGGTATAACTGCAGGACTTTGTCGAATTAATATCTCAGGCTGAATTAGTAACAATGATTAGTAGGCGAGGCACGGTGACACAGCGGTAGAGTTGCTGCCTTCCAGCACAAGATGATCCCCGGTTCAATCGTGACCACGGGTGTTGGCTGTACGGAGTTTGCATGTTTCCCTGTGACCTGCGTGGGTTTTGACTGGGTGCTCCGGTCAATTGGCCTCTCGAAGTTGGCCCTAGTGTGTAAGGAGTGGCCGAGAAAGGGGATAGAAACATAGAAACATAGAAAATAGGTGCAGGAGTAGGCCATTCGGCCCTTCGTGCCTGCACCGCCATTCAATATGATCATGGCTGATCATCCAACTCGGTATCCTGTACCTGCCTTCTCTCCATACCCCCTGATCCCTTTAGCCACAATGGCCACATCTAACTCCCTCTTAAATATAGCCAATGAGCTGGCCTCAACTACCTTCTGTGGCAGAGAATTCCAGAGATTCACCACTCTCTGTGTGAAAAATGTTTTCCTCATCTCGGTCCTAAAAGATATCCCCCTTATCCTTAAACTGTGACCCCTTGTTCTGGACTTCCCCAACATCGGGAACAATCTTCCTGCATCTAGCCTGTCCAACCCCTTAAGAATTTTGTAAGTTTCTATAAGATCCCCCCCTCAATCTTCTAAATTCTAGCGAGTACAAGCCGAGTCTATCCAGTCTTTCTTCATATGAAAGTCCAGACATCTCAGGAATCAGTCTGGTGAACCTTCTCTGCACTCCCTCTATGGCAAGAACGTCCTTCCTCAGATTAGGAGACCAAAACTGTACGCAATACTCCAGGTGTGGTCTCACCAAGACCCTGTACAACTGCAGTAGAACCTCCCTGCTCCTATACTCAGATCCTTTTGCTATGAATAACATGGATCGAGTGTGAACGAGGTGATCGATAGTTGGAGGTACACAAAAATGCTGGAGAAACTCAGCAGATGCAGCAGCATCTATGGAGCGAAGGAAATAGGCAACGTTTCGGCCCGAAACGATGCCCATTTCCTTCGCTGCATAGTTGGCGTGCACTCAGTGGGCCAAAGGGCCTGTTGGCAAGCTGGATCTTTTAATCAGAAACATTAGATAGGTACTAATACTTTTCTAAACAGGATTCAATCAGCGTGTCAGCCCAAGTATAATATGTGAACGTTTTTATCCATAAAACAAATATGGTGGCGTGTTCAGCCTCACGTTTCGTCTGGAGCGTGTAGTGGGAAGGGTGAGAGTAATGATTTTGCTGAGGCTAGATTAGCTGTATAGAATCTAGTTAAGAATTAGCTGTATAGAATTAGTTAAGAATAAAGGGTCAGCCACTTAGGACTGAGATGAAGAAAAATGTTTTCACCCAGAGAGTTGTGAATCTGTGGAATTCTCTGCCACAGAAGGCAGTGGAGGCCAATTCACTGGATATTTTCATGAGAAAGTTAGATTTAGCTCTTTGGTCTAACGGAATCTGGAGATATGGGCAGAAAGCAGGAACTTGGAACTGATTGTGGATGATCAGCCATGATCATATTGAATGGCGGTGCTGGCTCGAAGGGCCGAATAGCCTACTCCTGCACCTATTGTCTATGTTTCTATGGATGTACTAAACAAAAAGCAGTCTGTGTGCCAAATGACATACTACTTATTTGCAGCTGTATATATTAAATGAAAGCCAGTCTAGTGAGCTGAATGACATCCTGGTTATTTCCAGAGCTCAGTGCTGTGAGCTAATTCAAACGGAAATGTGAAGACTGTAACACTGTGACAAAGCTATTGGCAGGAGGCTAGATAAAAGTAGGCTGGTGGAGAAGATAGGGTGGGGCTGGGATTACGGTGTTGTTCAGGACGGATTCCTGCAATATGAAAGGAAGTTGACTTATGTTTTTGTAAAAGCCATGTGTGACAAATGATGACGTGGCATTGAGTATGAATACAACATGAAGCATTATCTCAGCTGCTGAAGTCATCACAGAGCTAATTGGATACAGTAAAACATAAAGTGCTGGAATAACTGCAGGTCAGGCAATATCTCTGGAGGGCACGGATAGGTGACGTTTATGGGTGGGGTCCCTTCTTCAGACATGCATGTGTGTGCACGCATGCCTGAAGAAGGGTCCCGACCCGAAAGTGGGATAACAGAACGAGAGTTATCAGATAATCGATGGTCATTGTGGACTCTGATGGTTGAAGGGACTGTTTCCATGTTGCACCAATAAATCATGCAATATCATTTATTCATTCAGTGATCTGTATATGGACGTGTTGGGCAGAGTATGCCATTATGCTAGATTAATGTGCTATCTACAGCACAAGAAATCTGTTGAAATCTATCGGGCGGCACAGTGGTGCAGAGTTGCTTCCTTACAGCACCAGAGACTCTGGTTCGATCCAGACTACAGGTGCTGTCTGACCGGAGTTTGCACGTTCTCCCTGTGACCGCATGGGTTTTCTCCAGGCGCTCCGGTTACCTCCCACATTCCAAAGACGTGCCAGTTTTTAGGTTAATTGGCTTCTGTAAATTGCCTTAGTGTGTCAGATGCAAAATTGGGATAACATAGAACTAGTGCAGAGGTGATCATTGGTCAGTGTGGACTCTGTGGGCCGAAGGGCCTGTTTTCAAGCTGTATCTCCAAACTAAACCTCGAGATGGTGGAAAATAAATTTGGAGACATCCTTTGTTCTTTATGTTCTGCTACCCCCACCAGTTTTACATTACAAAATTATATTGAGTACACATAGGAAAAGTGCTGTTAGGTTTCAATACCAACTAATTATCAAGAGTATTCAATGGATCCAAACTCCCTCTTGTAATTATTCCATAGCTGGTATTTTGTACTCTTGATATGCGAGCTGTTTCACTCAGTGGTATAATCAGCCAGCACTCCTTGTGATTGGGGTTATTTTTATTAATAGGTGTGGATAAAGTTCAGTTCTTTGCTTGTAGTTTATCGTGAATGTCTGTCTCACCAGCAAGATCCAAAAAGTATTTTTTCTTTAGTAAATGTGGATTTCCCCCTTGCTGTCATAGATGGATCCTTCACCAATATCTCATCTGTGTTCTGTATTTCTTCTCTTGCTCCCCCTCATGGAAAGCTCCCCCAGTCCTTACCGTTCACCCCACCAGCCTCTGCTTCCAGCACATCATTCTCTGACGTTTCCACCATCTTCAGCATCATCCCACCACCAGTCACGTCTTCCCTTCCAAACCCCTCTCTGCCTTCTGCAGAGAATGCTATTTCTGAAACTCAATAGCCAATTGGTGCAGGAGTAGGCCATTTGGCCCTTCGAGCCAGCACTACCATTCAATGTGATCATGGCTGATCATCTCCAATCAGTACCCCTTCTCCCCATATCCCCCGACTGCTATCTTTAAGAGCCCTATCTAGCTCTCTCTTGAAAGTATCCAGAGAACCGGCCTCCACTGCCCACTGAGGCAGAGAATTCCACAGACTTACAACTCTGTGTGGAAAAAGTGTTTCCTCACCCCTGTTCTAAATGGCTTACCCCTTATTCTTAATCTGTGGCCCCTGGTTCTGGACTCCCCCAACATCAGGAACACGTTTCCTGCCTTTAGCATGTCCAAACCCTTAACAATCTTATATGTTTCAATAAGATAACCTCTCATCCTTCTAAACTCTAGAGTGTACATGCCCAGCCACTCAGCATATGACAGTACCGCCAATTAATCTTGTAAACCTACGCTGCACTGCCTCAATAGCAATAATGTCCTTCCTCAAATTAGAGGGCCAAAACAGCACAGAATACTCCAGGTGTGGTCTCACTAGGGCTCTGTACAACTGCAGAAGGACCTCTTTGCAACTTGGTTCACTTGCCCCTTCCCACCTCAAGGAGCCTCTCCCCGGGTACTTCCTCCTGCAACTGACCTTTCTGTCCTAGGCCTCATCCATTGCCAGAAAGTGGCCACATGCAAACTGGAGGAACATCACCTCGTTCAGCTTGGGTGGCTTACACCCCAGCTGTATGAACATTGAATTCTCCAATTTTGGTCAACTAACCTACAAAGCCCCCACCTCCTACCCCATTCTCTTCCCTGTGACCCACCTGGATTCATACTCAAGTCAAGTCAACTCACTTTTATTTCTATAGCACATTTAAAAAACAACTCTCGTTGACCAAAGTGCTTTATATTGGTGGAGGTACTAATGGTATACAACAGTGGTTCATAGATTAAGTACATACATAATCTATGAACCACTGTTGTATAATGTTAGTTAGTTATAACTCATTTCTCCCTCCCTTTGTCTATATTCCTTCCTCAGGTTTCACATCTTCTATCCTAATATTATGATCTCATACTTTCTCCTCACCCCCCCCCCCCCCCCAAATCACTGACCTTGTCCAACCATCTTGCTAATCAACCCCCCCCCCCCCCCATTACCTGTAAAGATCTATCACTCGTCAGGCTTTGTCCTGCCCCAACTCCCCCCCCCCATTACATTCAGTCTTAACAAGGATCCTAACCCAAAACATGACCTATCCATGTTCTCCAGAGATGCTGCCTGACCTACTGAGTTACTCCAGCACTTTCTGCCTTGTGTTTATCTCCAAGGCTATTACCAAATTCCAACTTATTAATTTATAAAAATATTAATTTTCAAACTGCTGTGGCAGAATTTTAAACTCATTGGCTCCAGATTTATTAATCCAGCCATTTGGTATCTTAAGTTTTTGTTTACAAGCAGTCACTTTAGAACAATTGGTAGTACTTTATTGACCAACATAAAGCAGATTCAAACTGTAGGCTGAATTTTGCTGGACATAGTATATATATTATTGATAACAATTCTGATAATATTATGTCCACTCTAGAGGCAAAATACAACAATATTGTATTTTCATGCTTACAGCTATTGACCTTTAATTAAAGTAGCAAAATATTCCAATTGTAGTCTTTTAAAAAATACATAACAGTCAAAGATTCAGTATTAAGAAAATGAGATACTGACAAGTGATAAATACAGCATAGACTTAATAAAGATAACTTTAATCTCCAGATAAAAGTACATTTGCTACCAGATAAAGGGTAATACTAATTATTTTAAGTTTGAAACAGCAAATCAGTGTCTAAAACAGGAATGATATTCTTATTTCGGACAACCTTCACCAAGATAAAAAGTGTATACCCATGTTTTATCCTTTTCTCTGAAATGACAATGGCCTGCTGCATATTTGAATCATATTTTGTTTACTACCGTTAGGCATCAAAATGTAGTAAATCTACACAGATTTGTCCCATTTCAGATTTGTTGTTCAAAAGATGATTTCTGAAGATCTTTGTTTTTTTGTTATAAAATTCACCCAAATCATTCAGTTTATCTCAACAGACCTAAAACGTATCAAAATGGAATTCAAAGTTTCAAAAATTGTGCAGTCTTTTTCACAGTTTACACAAGGACAGCCCTTTACAAGTTTTATTAAAAAAAGTCTTTAAAGAGTAGCAGTCAGTGGCAGTAATGAACACAAGTTAAATGTTCACATTCCCAATGAAGTGGCAAATCCTACATCAAGGATAAGATCGTGAAGTCACAGTTTCAGCTTCTCCCATTGACCTGGTATCTCCTCCTGCCTTATACAGGCGACACCCTCCGAGACTCCTTCGCTTCCCTGCAGCTGTACAGCCACTTGATGACCCTGGCGTTGCGTTCAATGATGGAGATCCCATAGGGGATGCGTTCACTTGGCTTCTCCTCGATGGCGTTGCTGCACTGGGAGCGGCCGTACTCCGAGCTCAGGTTACTTGCGCTGTGGAGCTTGAGGGACACGATGTCGGAGCTGGCTCTGGCCAAACACTCCATCCCTACATTCTCCAGCTCCTCGGGATCCAGGCCACAGTAGTTGAAGAACCGCTCCAGGTTGGCGCTGACCCGGGAATAGTGGTCACTCAGATCGGACTTGGACCGGTGCAGGGAGAGCTGCTGCCGGGCGCTCAGCTCGGGTTGAAGCCTCCACGACGAGCCCTTGGAGCTGGAAGAGGACACGAGTCTGGACTTGGACATGGACGGGCAGGGCGGTGTCCTGACACACCTGCTCACACTGGGGCGCACGTCCACCCGCCTCACTGCCGCGTTGTGAGCCGGCACAAGGAGGGCACTCCGCAGCTCCTTCCCGTGGCTGTTCACCGGCTCCTTCCCCCGTTGGGATCCCCGTGGATTCCCAGAGCTGGGATTGCCCGCCTGTTCGCCGATCGACTGCTTGGTCGGCGTCTCGCAGGCGAGCATCAGGTTTCTCAGAGTCTCCAGGTTTAAAGCCCCTCTCCAGTCTGAGTTGTCCGTTCTGCCAGCACCAGCGCTGCAGGTTTTCCTGGCACTTTGCTGGGTCCGTCTGATGATCGGTAACGGGACCGGTTCACTCGCCTTCACTGGCTCCTGTCGCGTACTTGCCACCTGTTGACTCTTCACATATTTTAACTTATCGGCCTCCAGCCTCTCCACGGCACTCGGCTTCTTGCTACTGCCCTCCAACTGCTTTCGAAAATAATCTGGCCCCTTGTTCAGAATCCGAAAAGGAATGGGGGCGGTGAAAGTAGGCGTGCCGGACACTTGTTGCAGCATTTCCTTTGCTCTTTCTGCTTCTTGTTATCAGGGTCAAGAATTAGAATCCACTTGCACACATCATTACTGGGACATCATACCTCGCATTGAATCCAACCAGATAAAAATGCATCAATAAAGTTCCCAGTTTTGCAAATTACTCGTCAGATTCTTGGTTCTGCTTGAAAGTTGCTTTTCTAGTCTTTGCGATTGCCTCCAGCCAGCAGGGATTTTCTGTAAAAGCATAAAGGAATATCAATATCAATTTTAAACTTACAGTTCACTTTGTCACGTGTACCGAGGTACAGTGAAAAGCTTTTGTGGCGCGCTATCTAGTCAGCGGAAAGACAATCCATTGTTATATTGAGCCATTTACAGTGTATAAAGAAAGAAATGTTGCTAGGGCAATAGAGATTTAAGAGTGTGGAACGATCGTAATAAGAGTTTTGCCCCTGTCCCACTTAGGAAACCTGAACGGAAACTTCTGGAGACTTTGCGCCCCACCCAAGGTTTCCGTGCGGTTCCCAGAGGTTTTTGTCAGTCTCCCTACCTGCTTCCAATACCTGCAACCTCCAGGAACCGCACGGAAACCTTCGGTGGGGCGCAAAGTCTCCAGAGGTTTCCGTTCAGGTTTCCCCAATTGGGACAGGGGCATTTGTATATCTGCTTCTGTGGCTAGCAGCAAATTATCGCTTGGGTTGTGCACCATCTTGGAAGGGGGATCTTAAAATCCAAAACCCTCCAGCGATGGTCACTTATTGAGACACACGTTGTCCCCCTTGAAGGGAACCCCATACACCATCCCAAAATGCATTGCCAAACATGGATTACTCTACTGGAATCAAACCACCACCATAACCAAGATCACATTATAACGTTTGCAGAATGGATACATTGACAGGACAGGTTTAGAGGGATTTGGGCCAAATGCAGGCAAGTGATAGATTGGATGTTGAGAGGATGTTTCCGCTCGTGGGAGAGTCTCGGGCCAAGAATTAGACACAGCCTAGAATTAAAGGACATTACTTTAGGAAGGAGGCGAGGAGGAATTTATTTAGTCAGAGGGTGGTGAATCTGTGGAGTTCATTGCCACATCAGGCTGCGGAGGCCAGGTCGATGGATATTTTTAAGGCAGAGGCAGTTTCTTGATTAGCACAGGTGTCAGGGGTGATGGGGAGAAGGCAGGAGAATGGGGTTAGGAAGGAGAAATAGATCGGCAATGAGTAGACTCGATGGGCCGAATGAAGTAAGACTAGTGTGGAAGGTACATGTTGGCCAGTGTGGGCAGGTTGGGCCGAAGGGCCTGTTTCCAAACTGTACGTTTCCAAGGATCCTAATCCAAAACATTGCCTATCCATTCTTCCCACAATTGCTGTTTGACCCACTGGGTTCCTGCAGTCCTTTGATTTTTGCTCAAGATTCCAGCATCTGCAGTTCCTTGTGTATCTCTTTACCAAGTTAGGCCATTGTTAACAAGGTGCAAAACAAAATTATACACATTTATAAGCACTTGGCTTTCCCATTCCTAGAACATCTGAAAGCATTGCACAAAAATGCAATAATCGTAATACACAATTACTAATAGCAAGAAGAAACATGCAGTGACTGTAGACATAACAAAACTCCATAAAAATGCTGATAGATTTGACTGAACAATCAAGTATTGATGGTACACAAAATTGCTGGGGAAACTCAGCGGGTGCAGCAGCATCTATGGGGCGAAGGAAATAGGCGATGTTTCGGGCCGAAACCCTTCTTCAGAGTCCAAAACCCTCCAGCGATGGTCACTTATTGAGACACACATTGTCCCCCGAAACGTCGCCTATTTCCTTCGCTCCATAGATGCTGCTGCACCCGCTGAGTTTCCCCAGCAATTTTGTGTACCTTCGATATTCCAGCATCTGCAGTTCCCTTTTGAACAATCAAGTATTGATGGTGTTTATCAAAATGCATTCAAGTATCCACGCTGTATCTCTAAACTAAACATCACTTTTGGATTTGGAGATTCTCATTAACTTTTCCCCAATGATTGTGAAGTTGTGTGCATGCTGCTCTCAAATATTGCTCTGCTCTTTAGATAACCAACAAGGCTTACAGGTGGAGAAATGGAAAGAGCATCCAGAGCAAGCCCAGAAGACAGTTCTAAAGACATTAGGTACATGAATAGAGAAGGTTTGCAAAGACAGGGGCCAAAGGGGGGCAAATGGGATTAACTCAGCTTGACATCTTTGTCAGCAAGGACATGATGGGCCAAAGGGCCTGTTTCTTTAGCTTTTACTTTAGAGATACAATGTGGAAACAGGCCCTTCGGCCCACCGAGTACATGCCAACCAACGATCACCTCTTCCAGCAACATCCTCCTCCACACCAAGGACAATTTACATTTTTTACCAAAGCCAGATTAGCCAACAAATCAGCAAGTCTTTGGAGCGTGGGAGGAAACCAGAGCACCCGGAGAAAATCCATGCGGTCACAGGTAGAATGTACAAACTCCGTACAGACAGCGCTCCTAGGCAGGATCGAACCCAGGTCTTTGGCGCTGCCAGGCCACAACTCCACCACCACGCCACTGCGAACCACACTGCGCCAACACGCTCTATAAAATGTTGAGGGAAGAGTGGATGCTGGCCAGAACGCTAGGAAATATCACTGCTCTGTGACTAGTGTTGCAGAATTTTTCATTAGATTAACATCTCTTTAAAAAAAAACTGTCCTTCACTACTACACTCAAATATCAACCTCAGTTATGTGATCAAGGTAGTGGCATGGGGTTTGAGCTTAGAATTATCCGAGCCAGCAAGACAATGATATCTTTAACCTGAAGGAGAAATCGTCATGTTAGCCATTAAGCACGGGTTTAGAGCACAAATTTTAGAATTTGATCCTACTACAGGATGAACAGCCCGACAGGAGATCCTTGGGCTAATCGTTAGTTTGTTGTGGCTTCTTTTCTTTCACAACGCATCTCATACTAGTTCAGAGGAGAATTCGAATACTATTAGAAGGACAATAGACAATAGACAATGGACAATAGACAATAGACAATAGACGCAGGAGTAGGCCATTTGGCACTTCGAGCCAAATGGCCAATGTGATCATGGCTGATCATCCCCAATCAGTACCCTGTTCCTGCCTTCTCCCCATATCCCCCGACTGACGAGATTGATCCCTGGGATGGCGGGACTGTCATATGAGGAAAGATTGAAAAGACTAGGCTTGTATTCACTGGAGTTTAGAAGGTTGAGGGGGTAACTTGTAGAAAAATATAAAATTATAAAAGGACTAGACAAGCTAGATGCAGGAAAAATGTTCCCAATGTTGGGCGAGTCTAGAACCAGGGGCCACAGTCTTAGAATAAAGGGGAGGTCATTTAAGACTGAGGTGAGAAAAAACTTTTTCACCCAGAGAGTTGTGAATTTGTGGAATTCCCTGCCACAGAGGGCAGTGGTGGCTAAGTCACTGGATGGATTTAAGAGAGAGTTAGATAGGGCTCTAGGGGCTAGTGGAGTCAAGGGATATGGGGAGGGCAGGCACGGGTTATTGATAGGGGACGATCAGCCATGATCACAATGAATGGCGGTGCTGGCTCAAAGGGTCGAATGGCCTCCTCCTGCACCTAGTTTCTATGTTTCTATGTTTCTATGACCGCTATTTTTTTTTTTTTTTTTTTTTTTTTTTTTTTTTTTTTTTTTTTTTTTTAAGAGCCCTACCTAGCTCTCAGTTGAAAGCATCCAGAGAGCCTGCCTCCACCGCTCTCCGAGGCAGATAATTCCACAGACTCACCACTCTCTGTGAGAAAAAGTGTTTCCTCGTCTCCGTTCTAAATGGCTTACTCCTTATTCTTAAACTGTGGCCCCTGGTTCTGGACTCCCCCAACATCGGGAACATGTTTCCTGCCTCTAGTGTGTCCAAGCCCTTAACAATCTTATACGTTTCAATGAGAACCCCTCTCATCCTTCTAAACTCCAGAGTGTACAAGCCCAGCTGCTCCATTCTCTCAGCAGGAAAGGCAGGAAATATCCACGTCACAGAAGTCTAGTGGCACCTACATCCATTGTAATGAAGTGCTTTGAAAAAGTTGCAAATTAGCCCCTGCCTCCGACACGACCCGAATCCGCTACAATTTACCTCTCGGCAAAACAGGACATCAGTGGATATTATCTCACTGGCTTGACACTGCTCTGGGCCATCAAGATACCAGGAACACATAGAATAGGCTGCTGTTCATCGACAGCTCGGTGTTCAACACTATCATCCCCTCCAAACTCATCACCAAAATCTAAGATTGGAACTCTCCGCCACAAAAGACAGTGGAGGCCAATTCACTGGATGTTTTCAAGAGAGAGTTTGATTTATAGCTCTTAGGGTCAATGGAATCAAGGGATATGGGGAGAAGGCAGGAACAGGGTACTGATTTTGGATGATCAACCATGATGATATTGAATGGTGGTGCTGGCTCGAAGGGCTGAATGGCCTAGTCTTGCACCTATTTTCTACGTTTCTATGTTTCCAAGGCCTCTGCATCTCCCTTTTGAAAATTTTCGGCGACCTGTACTGACCTATGACAAGTGCCGGCAGTCGCCGAAAAAGTCGCTTAAGTGGGACAGGCCCATTAGACTTCAGAGATACAGGACCTTCGACCCACCGAGTCAGCACCAACCAGCGATCACCCCGTACACTAGCACTATCCTATACACTAGGGACAATTTACAGAAGTTAATTAACCTACAAACCTGCAAGTCTTTGGAGTGTGGGAGGAAACCGGAGCACGCAGAGAAAACAGGGAGAATGCACATACTCTGTACAAACAGCTCCTGTAATCAGGATCGAACCTGGGTCCTTGGCGCTGTGAGGCAGCAACTCTACCGCTGTGCCACCACCTCACTGATGACACAGGTACACCTCAATGATGAGAGAATGGAGCGGCTGGGCTTGTATACTCTGGAGTTTGGAAGGATGAGAGGGATTCTCACTGAAACATATAAGATTGTTTGGGTTATGGCGGTGATAAGGGTTTGGACACGCTAGAGGCAGGAAACATGTTCCCGATGTTGGGGGAGTCCAGAACCAGGGGCCACAGTTTAAGAATAAGGGGTAAGCCATTTAGAACGGAGACGAGGAAACATTTTTTCTCACAGAGAGTTGTGAGTCTGTGGATTTCTCTGCCTCAGATGGCAGTGGAGGCAGGTTCTCTGGATACTTTCAAGAGAGAGCTAGATAGGGCTCTTACAAATAGCGGAGTCAGGGGATATGGGGAGAAGGCAGGAATGGGGTACTGATTGAGGATGATCAGCCATGATCACATTGAATGGCGGTGCTGACTCGAAGGGCTGAATGGCCTCGTCCTGCACCTATTGTCTATTGATGAGTGTTTGGCCACGCTCTCCTTTCTTTATATTCTTGAATGATTAGCTGAGCACAGCTCCAACAATTCCAAAAACGACACAAAGTGCTAGAGTTATTCAGCTGGTCAGGCAGCATCACTTAGAGAACTTAGATTGGTGACATTGAGTCAGAACCCTTATTCAGATCCAAAGAGTCACATAGGCATGTTCTCCAGAGATGCAGCCTGACCCACTGAGTTACTCCAGCAATTTGTCTTTTTTTAAATTAAAATATATAAACCAACATCTGCAGTTCCTTGCAAAGTTAGTGAGGAAGATTGTTCACAGCCCTCTACTTAGAATTGCATTATTGTTGGTGAACAATTTTTTCCATCAGTTTATTCTGTATCACTTTTACAGACAATCAGTCCGAAGAAGGGTTCCGACCCAAAATGTTCTCCAGAGATGCTCCAGAAATGTTCACCAAGTTGCTTCAGCACATTCTCTTTTTTTTGTAAACCATTATCTGCAGTTTCTTGTGTCTACAAGTTCACCACTGTGGTTGGTCAAATCATTAGTAGTGATGATTAGGATAGACTTTTGACTGAGATTTCTCTCTTGAACAAGGGACAAATGAAAGGAGATAGATTGTGAACCACTTCATTTCAACCCTTCATCAGAGCAATCGACGACACTGGGCCTGTACTCGCTGGAGTTTAGAAGGACGAGGGGGGGGGGGGAACGGACCTCATTGAAACTTACCAAATAGTGAAAGGCTTGGATAGAGTGGATGTGGAGAGGACGTTTCCACTAGTGGGAGAGTCTAGGACTACAGGTCATAGCCTCAGAATTAAAGGACATCCCTTTAGAAATGAGATGAGGGGGAATTTATTTCGTCAGAGGGTGGTGAATCTGTGTAATTCTTTGCCACAGAAGGCTGTGGAGGCCAGGTCAATGGATATTTTCAAGGCAGAGATAGATTCATGATTAGTACAAGTGTCATGGGGAGATGGCAGGAGAATAGGGTTAAGAGGGAAGAGATAGATCAGCTATGATTGAATGGCAGAGCAGACTTGATGGGCCAAATGGCCTAAATTCTGCTCCCATCACTTATGGCCTAAATACACCAAAAAAAGCTCCCAGTATTGAAAGTCTGCACACACCTCACACAGCAACTGTAAAGCCAACAGTGTTGTATTCCAATCACTGGGTTGTGCAACAAAGAGAATTTTAAAAAGTTTTCCTTTCCGGTCCTTAAGCTTGTTACGACATTTAATTAGATCATGATTGATCAGCACACAACACCATTTTATCTGGTTTGCCTTAATGCAATCCACCACAACAAATTTATCAGACTCAGTTGTGTTATTCTCAATTGGCCTGGCCTCAGCTTATTTAATGAGGAGTTTCTGACTTTTTCATTAATTTGTGTGACAAAGTGCTAGACAATACCCCAGAGCAACTTGGCTCGGATTTTAATGCTTTGTCACCTTATTATCAACTCGTCACCAAAGAAAATAGCTGTTTCCCTAATCCATTCCATTAATCATTTTAATTTTTCATGCTTGTCTTGCAGTGGCGGAACCAACACAAGGAAGGCCACAAAGGGCTGGAATTACGCAGGTCAGGCAGCATCATTGGAGAACATGGATGATATGTGACGTTTCGGGTCGGGAAACATCCCGAAATCTATGTTCTCCAGACTTGCTGTCCGACAAAAGAATTTATGGTACGAAAAAATGCTGGAGAAACTCAGCGGGTGCAGCAGCATCTATGGAGCGAAGGAAATAGGCAACGTTTCGAAACCCTTCTTCAGACTGATGGGGGGTGGGGGCGGGGAGAAAAAAGGAAAAAGGAGGAGGAGCCCGAGGGCTGAGGGAGAGATAGGAAGGGTAGGATCCTCCTCTATTTTCTCCCTGCCACCCCCCCCCCATCAGTCTGAAGGGTTTCGGCCTGAAACGTTGCCTATTTCCTTCGCTCCATAGCTGCTGCTGCACCCGCTGAGTTTCTCCAGCATTTTTGTGTACCTTCGACTTTCCAGCATCTGTAGTTCCTTCTTAAACACAAAAGAATTTATGGTCTGGCTTGGGTTTCCATTTTGGTGCACCAGGCAGAGCCACCGCCTCACAGCGCCAGAGACCCAGGTTCAATCCCGACCTCGGATGCTATCCGAGTGGAGTTTGCGCGTTCTTCCTGTGACCGTGCGGGATTCCTCACGATGCCTTTGTTTTCCTCCCACACACTTAAGATGTGCAGGATCGTAGGTTAATTAGGCTCCAAAAAAAAATTTGTCCCCCCAATATGTAGAGAGTGGATGATAAAGTGGGATAACATGGAACTAGTGTGAACGGGGTGATTGGCGGTCAGCATGGGCTGGGTGGAACGAAGGGCCCGTTTCCAAGATGTATTTCGAAACCCAACCCAAAAATTGAACTACTTATGCAGTGTCAGAATAAAAGCAATACAAAGAATTTTAAAGACAATTACAAATCTGTATTTGGATGATTGTAGTCTGCCATTACCTCGAATATAAACACATAATGCTGGAGTATCTCAGCAGGACAGGCAGCATCTCTGGATAGATTGCCTGAAGAAGGGTCTCGACCCAAAACGACACCTATTCCTTGTATCGAGAGATGTTGCCTGTCCAGCTAAATTACTTTAGCATTTTGTGTCTAATGTTCGGCTTAATCCATCATCTGCAGTTCCCTCCTGCCATTACCTCGACAGTTACAATCAAATCCAACAACATTTCAGCAACACTTGAGGAAGAAGCATAAAGGAAAAATGAGAAAATCTCTCTCATGTGCCCAAGGAGATAACAGGAACATGTAAAAAGATAAAAGCTCTTTTGATCCTCAATATCTGCTGAACAAAAAAAGAGGGTAAAACAAGATGAAAGAGGAATTACTCCAGTGAATAATGTTGCAACTAAATAATTCATGTTCAAGTCACATAACACGACATCATGCCCGTTTCTATTTCGACAGCTCGGTGCAGTCTGCAAAGCGACAATCTCCAGATTATTTACCAAAAGAAAACATTCCCAACTAATTGTCTTCAACCAGCTGGAAAATAAACATTATTGCACAAAATATCAATCATGATAATTCTGTTGCAGCTTGTTCCAGCTAGTGTTTGAATTCACTGCTGCATAACTAAATATTACATGCATTAGAGAAGAATGTGACCCTTTCTGCCAGTCGCAGTAACAAGACTGCAAACGTTCTCACCAACTTGATAGTGGCACGTTGACGCAGCGGTAGAGTTGCCACCTTACAACACCAGGGACCCAAGTTCGATCCCGACCACGGGTGCTCTCTGTACAGTTTATATCTCTTCCCCGTGACTGCCTGGATTTCGCCCGGGTGCTCCAGTCTCCCACACTCCAAAGACGTACAGATCTGTAGATTAATTGGCTTTAGTAAAGATTGTAAATTGTCTCTAGTGTGTAGGATGTGCGGGTGATCGCTGGTCGTTGCAGACTCGGTGGGCCAACAAGCCTAATTCCGTGCGGTAACTCTGAACTTGAAACCAAAAGAACCATTTACAGGTTCCTTTTGAGATTGAAATATTGTGCATTGATTGGTATCATTTAGAATACATATCTTAAATGTAAACCTCATCCACATTTATACATCTGTCTGCAATTGCACTTGAAGTTGAATGACAATCCAACAAACTTTATCATATATACTTATTAAAAGTCTAATCTTGTACGTGTGTATATGTGGTCGTCTTTACATCTTCGTAAAAACACAACGCGGTAACGATTACATTTTTAACATATTCCGATTGTTATTTTCCCCCTCACCTTCACGGAACATTTTATGCTTTATTTCTCGACTTATTCTCGTCTCATTACTGATTAAAAGTTGTTTTTTATTTAATCAAAAGACTTTGAATTTAAAACGACCAGCTTCAACTGATGACATCACAATGGCTTGGCTAGCAGTGAAGATTTCATCCTATATGAGGACTACACCTCCCGTGGGGGGTATGGGTAGGGAACGGGTGTGTTAGGGGAGCAGACCCAACAGTTCTGCACTTGGTCTAGTAACATTTAAAAATCAAACAGCATATCAAACTGCCTCCCTTAAGACCACTGATAATGGAGTCAGCTGCAAAGATGACTGCTTGCCAAAGGTGTCCTATTTCCAGTTTTCTGAAACCAGCATCTGCAGTGACATGCCCATCTGGCATGTGTGCCTTGTTAATTAAATCTACGCAATTACCTCAAACATTGGTGAAGGCCTCAGATTGTGGTCAGAGTTAGGCAACATATCATTGGCTTCATGTCCCTTTAGGGGAAAATTAAAAAGATACTCCCACTACATCCTGCCATATTACCATTTTGAATTGTGGTATTTTACTTCCAGGTAAAATTTGATTAATTAGACCATCGTCATAGAGTGATACAGCGTGGAAACCAGCCCTCCAGCCCAACAGGTCCCAGCTACACTAGTCCCACCTGTCTGCATTTGGCCTATATCCATGTATCTGTTCAATTGTTTCTTAAACGTTGCGATAGTCTCTATGTCATCTACCTCCTCTGGCAGCTTGTTGCATACACCCATCATCCTTTGTGTGAAAACATTACCCCTCAGATTCCTATTAAATCTTTTCCCTTTCATATTAAACATATGTCCTCTGGTTTTCAATCTCCCCTGCCCTGGGCAAGAGACTCTGTGCTTCGGCCCAATCTATTCTTCTCATGATTTTATACAGCTCTGTATGATCACCCCCTCATCAATTTTCTGAAGATGCAAGTGATCACTTTCCTGTCTTTTCTATACTTCTCGAATACAATTTTATTTACATTTCTGTTAAATGGCATCTGATCCCTTTAATTGCAGGTTTTATTCATTTTCTTTGGAATGTTTAACTATTTTAGGTTTGTTTTTTTGAAACAGGTTTCTCTTCCTTTCTTTTTCGTTAAATCTTTATGGCCTTTCGCTTTCTTTTTATGTTATAACTACGAAGTGTCTTCAGTTGCACCACAAACTTTGTTTCTTTTTCCAACTAGTACTACGGTTATTAATTTATTAAAACAATTTTTATTATTGTATTAGTGTGTGTTGCATTTGTGGGCCTTTAACTGCTTCAAGTAAGAATGTCATTGTTCTGTTGTTGTTACATAAGACTATTAAACACTCCACATATTCTGAGCACTTGATATTAAGCGCTTTCTATGCACAAAATAATTCAACATGATTTGTAGAAATCAGCAAATTAATTTTAAAAATATTCATCCATACGTCAAACAATGTAACTTCTACCTTCTGGCAGACGTTACAAGGCCTTCTGCGCCCACACCTCCAGACTCAGGAACAGCTTCATCCCCAGAGCTATCGCTGCTCTGAACCAGCCCTGCTGAGTTCCCCCACCCCCATGAACTGTCTTCCTCGGATGGTCACATCGCACATCGACCCGGCGCTTTATACGGTTTCTGTTTTACTGTCTTTTTTTTAATATAAATCATGCTTCTCTGGGTATCTAAATTTTAGTTGTTTAAGTTATGACATCGAATGGAAGCTGCATACTAAATCTCGTTGCACCTATGTGCAATGACAATAAAATATATTATTATTAGGTGCCGAATACACTCTGCTCTGACCTACCATTAACTCATCGAACAATGTTTTGTAACCATAGATTTTGATTTTTAAATGCATTTAAAGCTAGTTGTAGGAACTCCAAGAACGATGCCATCTCAACAACCATTCCCTGCACCACATTGTCCAGTTCTGATCAGTTCATGTGTAAATGTAACCTAGTCAGACTAAATGGCTAATTGACATTTTGCACATGAAAGAATCAACTCTTAATTATCCTATCAAATGTGACCTAGAACTCCCCTGTCCCACAGTTTAGTTTAGGGACAGCATGGAAACAGGCCCTTCTGTCCAGCGAGTCTGCAACGACCAGCCATCCCCACACACACCAACACTATCCTACACGCACTAGGGACAATTTACAATTATACCAAGCCAAATAACCTACAAACCGGTGCACCTTGAATGTGGGAGGAAACCGAAGATCTCAGAGCAAACCCGCGCAGGTCACGGGGAGAACGTACAAACTCCGTATAGTTAGGATCGAACCCGGGTCTCTGGCGCCACGAGTCAGCAACTCGACCACTGCGCCAGTGTTCATCCATTTCATTTTCTAAATACGTTTTCCCCCTCCTAAATCCAACACAACAACATGCTGGCTTTTACAATCCTTGTAGTTTCACTTTCTGGTCACACAAAGCCCTGTTTCCCGGGTATTATCTCATTGTACATTTACAAACAAATCAATCTAAGCTGTAGAAAGATAAAAGGACATTCCAAACATATGTAGATGTTCAAGTATTTGTTCACAGATCTCACTCACAATGCCATTGATATGTTTTCATTAGTGCCCTGATTATTGGGTCGAATCTGCGCCTAGTCAGAGGGTGGATCTGTTCTTCCATCTGCCAGGTCGCTCCCTCAGGGGGTTTCCTCATGGCAACTAATTGTTTCGGGGAAATCGCCACATGCTTTTTAAATATTTGTTCTTTTTGAAAGAGATGCAAGCACATTTGTTTTAAGTTAGCGATTGCAACAGCTTACGTTTAGACCCAAATTCACTGAACGGTCAAAATACTGGTGCTGGAAATGGTAGGCACAAAATGCTGGAGATACTCAGCGGGTCAGGCAGCAGAGTTTACTCCAGCATTTTGTGTCTATCTTTGGTTTAAACCAACATCTGCAGTTCCTCCACATAGAAATGGTGTAAATGGGTGACCAGTGGGCTGAAGGGCAGAATGGCCTCCTCCTGCATCTATTTTCTAAGGGCCCATTACCATGCTGTATCTCTAAACTATACACAACACAGCTAGACGTGGAATGTTAATGACAAATCTGACTCACATTTTGCAACCAATACCCACTATATCTGCCATGACATCGTGTTTCTATTTCCCATACACGATGCCATGTAGCCCATCAAATTGAGTCAGTTAACTAACCTCAAATTACAGGGAGTTTTGTAGCATAGCTCACACCCTCATAGGAAACAGAGTGATACCACCCCTGTTCGTGTTATACAAGGTCTTACTGCAAACAAGGTCACCAAAGTAGGGATAACTAAAGGGGACTTCCATCCTTTTGGTGTTCTATGAGGGCTGGACAAATTTGACAGTAGGTGCCAGAGAAAAGTGTTTAATTCTAGTTCACACTATTTGATATTCCAGAAGAGACTACAATATCAAAGAATCAGCAGTCACCGTCCTAGAGGGTCCAAATCGTGCATCTTCCTTGCTCCTCATTAAAATCTCTGACCACAGACCAATAATGCCAAGCCACTCGTGTCTACATGAATATGGAGCTAAAAATCCAAATATCTTCATCAGGTTTTCTGAGCGCAGGCGGATGAGGGGTCATCTTATGGAGGTGCAGAAAATGGTGAAGGGAATATTTAGGGTGAACTCAGAGTCTTTCAGCCAGAGTAGGGGAATCAAGATTCAGAGGGCACGGGTTTAAGGTAGGGGTTCCCCAACCTTTTTCATCCCGTTTACCCATGGCAACTTCAGTAGCAGATAACAATGGTATTTCACTTATTTATGAACAGCTAATGAACAGATACCGGTATACTAGAACCAAACACAGTCAGTCAATGAGAAAAAATATGTACAAATCCAGAATCAACAAATTTACCCCTTCAGTAGGCGAAATGTACCCCCTGGGGGGTAAATTTACCCCAGGTTGGGAACCCTTAGTTTAAAGTGAAAGGGGAAAGATAATAAGAACCAGAGGGGTAACTTTCTCCCCCACACAGAGGGTGGTGTGTATATGGAACAAACTGCCAGAAGGGGTAGTTGGGGCAGGTACTATAACAACATTTAAAATACATTTATATAGATACATGGATAGGAAAGGTTTAGAAAGATGTGGGCCAAAGGCAGGCAGGTGGGATGAATGTAGATGGGGCATCTAGGTTCATGTTATAGGAGCAGAATCAGGCCATTCGGCCCATGAAGTCTACTCTGGCATTCAATCATGGATGATCTATCTTTTCCTCTCAACCCCATTCTCCTGCCTTTTTCCCCCCAAAGCCTCTGACACGGGGAAGCTGGGTTGGCATGGGAAAGTGGGGCCGAAGGGCCTGTTTTCATGCTGTATGACTATGGCTGGTGGCAAACTGGTGAAGCCAAGCTTCCAAGTCTGAAGAAGGGTTTCGGCCCGAAATGTTGAAATTTCCTTCGCTCCAGATGCTGCTGCACCCGCTGGGTTTCTCCAGCACTTTTGTCTACCTTCCAAGTCTAAATCTAGGCCAACAATTTGGAATATCAGTATTTGTCCCTTTCCCAGACAAGCAAAACCTTAACTGTTTATTTATTCAAAACCCTACAATGTACCACTAGGTCCCACTGGAGTGCAACTAAATGTTGCCATTCTGAATCTGTTTGTCGAAAGTCTTAAATAATTAAAAATCACACAAATAGTTGCATTAACCTAGGCCAATCTGCCGACTGAGTGATAATGTGAATACATCAAAGGTTAAGGAACATATTAGTAGACGGTTCACCATTAGAATTAACACCATGAACTTAGTGACCCAAGATTCCAGAGGTGACCTGCTACCCTTCTGATAACAGGAGATATTCCAGGATATTCACTGCAACAGATCCCTGCTTGTTTCAACTGATCTCAACTAGCCCTCTATAAACAAAGAGTGCGAAGCATCTTGTAATAATGTTTCTTCTCAAAGAAGTGAACCATATTTAAAAAAAAGTGCGCGTTGACATCAATTTTTTAATAGCAAGTCCTACCCAGATGGTTAGTCATCTACGAAAGATTTGATACAAAAGGATTGACACAAAGTGCTGGGGTAACTCAGCAGGTCAGGCAGCAATACTGGAGAACATGGGGAGGTGACCTTTCTGGTCAGGATCCTTCAACAATCAAAGATGTGGTCCTTATTTTGTAATAAACACAGCGAATATACTGCAGTTTCTTTCCCAAGCAAATGTTTTGATGTCTACTGATCTCTTCAAGTTGCAATATGTTAGTTTGCTGTCGGGTTTGAAAGCAGCATATTTGGTGGAATTTTCCTCCATGTTACTCCAAGTTTCAATGAAATCTGCCTCCACCCCCATCCCAAGTGTGGTGAAGGGGGCAGATACAATAGTCGAGAGTCAAGAATGTTTTATTGTCATAGGTCACTGATAGAACAATGAAATTCTTGTTGCAGCACAACAGAATATGTAAACATAGCACACTGTAAACAATATAATAAATGAGAAAAAACATTCAGTGTGTATATACACCCATATGTATGTATGTATGTATGTATGTATGTACGCACACATACGTACACAAAAAACAAACAATAGTACTATAATAATAATAAATTGTAGTTCAAAGCTTATTTGAGGTTGTAGTGTTTAATAGCTTCATGGCTGTAGGGAAGTAGCTGTTCCTGAACCTGGACGTTACAGTTTAAGTGGCTTTTAGATCACTTAGGCATTAGACAATAGACAATAGGTGCAGGAGTAGGCCATTCGGCCCTTCGAGCCAGCACCACCATTCACTGGGATCATGGCTGATCATCCACAATCAGTATCCCATTCCTGCCTTCTCCCCATACACAATGGATGGTTGGATATGTATCCCGTGTGGACAGAGATTAGTTTAACTTGGCATCATGTTCGACATGGACATTGTGGGCCGAAGGGCCTGTTAATGTACTGTACTGTTCTAGGTTGTTTTTTTTTTTAAATAGATAGGGTCTGACATCCCTAGAAACTTTTCCAATAGATCAATTGGTCACCGAGTCAACGTCAGACACAAAGCGCTGGAGTAACTACTCAGCGGGACAGGCAGCATCACTGGAGAGAAGGAATGAGTGACGTTTCGGGTCGAGACCCTTCTTCAGACTCAATCACCCATTCCTTCTATCCAGAGATGCTCTCTGTCCCGCTGAGTTACTCCAGCTTTCTGTGTCTCTCTTCGGTGTAAACCAGCATCTGCAGTTCCTTCCTACACATTCGGTCCACGCCTTGGCTTCATATCTGTTACATCTGTCAGAATATATTGGCTTCATGAAGAACTCGCTGTTCTATTCGGACAAGACTCAACTCAAACATGTTACAGTACTGCTGAAGTACAGTCACTGATGTCCGGTGGACTGACTCTGGCGGTTAAGTCACACACAGCGACAGCCTGCAAGCTAGAAATTTGGCAATGGCCGTACAATTTGCTTAGTGGCGGTTTGATTGAAAGATTTGATAGCAAGAAACTGGAGATACTGGTTTTATACTAAAGATAGACACAAAGTGTAGGAAGGAACTGCAGATGCTGGTTTACATTACAGAGAGAGACAAAGTGCTCGAGTAACTCAGCGGGTCAGGCAGCATCTATGGAGAGAGGAAAAAAAACCCAGGATAGGTGACGTTTGGGATGTGGAGCCTTCTTCAACCTGACATCTCACAGATGCTGCCTGACCCGCTGAGTTACTCCGGGACCTTGTGTCCCATCTTCGATAGATTTAGTCCACTTTTTGAACGACCCGAGTTCACGGCTCCTTCGAGGGGGACAAAAAAACCTCCAAAATCGCAACTCTCTCTCTCTAGTTGATGTGTTTTAAGGCTCCATATTAGGTCTCAGCTCGGGCTGGGAATTTGAAGGCAGGCACAACATGCTGGAGTTAACTCAGCGGGTGAGGGAGGCAGTGCCTCTGGAGAGAGAGAGAGAGAGAAGGAATGGGCGACGTTATGTGAACTTGCCCTTGACAAGCTATCGCAGTTCGAGCTAAATCATGTAGCAGGAATAAACAAACCACATGGAAAGATTTCACCTGCGCACCAGGTAACACCTGAAATAACGAATAGAAATGGGCGTCCTATTTCACTGCACCCACAACATCAAGGAACAAAGGAGATAGACGAAGAAGGCACGGTTTGGTCGAAGCCTCCCACAGATAAACTAGCCAACCAAGGCTCAATGTCCCGGGCTGGACATACAAAAAATAGTTTTACTAGGACGAGGCGCAGAAGCAAGGAACACCTAGATAGCCGCTGGTGAATTAGAGTCAGTACTCGCGGTGAAAAGAAACTATGAGAGAATAAGATTGGAGAAAGGGTAAATTAAACCATGCATAAAAATCTTTCGTACAGCATAGGGGGAACTTCACAACCCCCCCCCCCCCCATATACCTGGAATTAACCAGTGATCCCACGGTGAAACTAACCAGCTCGATCGTGGACTGGAGAGCCCTTGGTCGTACAGTGTGACACCTTCCTCACCTGTAAAAGAGTCCTGTCCTCACACACTTTGCCACAGCGATACCCCGGGGGTCTGGGCTGATCCGACACCAGCACAAGCGATGAAGGCGAGTGGCAGACGAGACGGTGCAAGTGCGGCTTTGCCCCCCCAGCCTGTGTGGACTGCCTTCATATGCTGCTCGCCCCACAAAGAACTCATTTCCTGCTAATTTGTGGGCGGGGACAGCAACCTATCAGAGGATTTAACCGTTTCGTTTACTTTTTTTTCCCCCTCTCGCCGCCTGTCTGGTTTGAATATGCAAAGATGTGTGTGTGTGTGTGTGTGAGAGAGGCCGAGGGAGAGAGAGAGAGAGAGAGAGAGACAGAGGGAGAGAGAGACAGACAGAGAGGGCGAGACAGACAGAGAGAGAGATAGAGACAGACAGAGAGGGAGAGGGAGAGATAGACAGACAGAGAGGGAGAGACAGACAGACAGAGATAGAGACAGACAGAGAGGGAGAGGGAGAGATAGACAGACAGAGACACAGACAGAGAGACAGACAGAGAGATAGAGACAGACAGAGAGGGAGACAGATAGAGGGGGAGAGACAGAAACAGACAGACAAAGACAGAGACAGAGAGAGACAAACAGACAGAGGGGGAGAGAGAGACCTAGAGAGAGAGAGATGCCTCTGTTGTACAGGTACCCCCCATGTCAGGATCACCTCCCCCTCCCACTCCCACTCCTCGCCCAGTCTAGATGGGCAAGTGCCAAATACTGTCAGCTGTCAACGCTCAGGTCCACCACATAGGGGGGTCGGGTGGAGCGGGCCAACACTTTCTTTACTTCCCTCCTTTTTCCCCTCTCTCATTATTTCCAGTTTTACCCGCCCGTTCCCAAGATCAGTTTCTTTTTTTTCCACTTTTCTCAATCCTCTCCCCCCCCCCCCCTATTCTCACTTCCAAGACCCCCCCCCCACCCCCCCCCCCCTCATATAATTCAGCAGACTGACCAAGAGAAGGCAGAGGTAGTTGGAAAAATATTTATTTATGGTGGCACGGTGGCGCAGCGGTAGAGTTGCTGCCTCACAGCGCCAGAGACCCGGGTTCGATCCTTGCTATGGACGCTGTCTGTACGGAGTTTGTACGTTCTCCCCGTGACCAGCGTAGGTTTTCTCCGAGATCTTCGGTTTCCTCCCACACTCCAAAGACGTTAATTGGCTTTGGTTAAATTGTAAATTGTCCCTAGTGTGTGTGTGTGTAGGATAGTGTTAATGTGGGGGGGGATCGCTGGTCGGTGCAGACTCGATGGGCCGAAAGGTCTGTTTCCGCGCTGTATCTCTAAACTAAACTCAACTAGATTTAGTTGTAGGTTACAAGCGGGTTCTACACCTCCGCGGGTTACAAGCGGAGGTGCAGAACCTGGCGGACTGGTGCGCCAATAACAACTTGGCACTAAACACCTCCAAGACCAAGGAGCTGATTATTGACTTCAGGAGGTCCCATTCTGGAGAATATGCCCCAATCTCCATTTATGGGGAAAGTGTGGAGAGAGTGTCCAGCTTTAAGTTTCTGGGCACTCACATTTCAGAAGACCTCACATGGTCCACAAACACCGCCGCGCTGGTCAAGAAGGCACAGCAACGACTGTTCTTCCTGAGGACATTAAAAAAGACTGGTCTGCCCCAACAGCTGCTGACAACGTTCTACCGCTGCACCACAGAGAGCATACTAACGTATGGCATCTCTGTGTGGTATCTCAGCTGCACGGAGGCGGAGAGGAGAGCTCTTCAGCGCGTCGTCAACAGAGCGCAGCGGATCATCGGGACAGAGCTACCAGCCTTGGAGGGCATCTACCACACGCGGTGCCTCAGGAAGGCCCTCAGCATCCATAAGGACTCATCACACCCCTGCCACGGTCTGTTTCAACTACTTCCCTCCGGCAGACGTTACAAGGCCTTCTACGCCCGAACCTCCAGACTCAGGAACAGTTTTATCCCAAGAGCTATAGCGGCTCTGAACCGGCCCTAATGAGTGCCCCCCCCACCCACCCCCTTTGGACAGTCTCCCTCAGATGGTCACGTCAATCAATTCAGCTTGCTTATTTATGTATTGTATTTATTTACCTTTCTTGTACATCAGTGGAGCTGCACACTAAATCTCGTTGCACTGACGTGCAATGACAATAAAAGATATATTATTATTATTATTATTATTATTATCTATAGCGTCCCCACAAACATCTGAACACCTGTTAGAAGGTATCTAACAACATCTAACAATAAGCTATCTAACTGGTTGGGGAGCTGGGAGCTGGTTTTCTGAAGACCCAAAGCCAAATTTGGCCCTCCAAACAGAAACACCCCCTCTTTTAAAAAGCTTTTTTTTTAAAGTGCTTTTTAAGGAGCCTTTAAGGAGTGGACACAAAAAGCTGGAATAACTCAGCGGGTCAGGGAGCATCCCTGGAGAAAAGGAATTCGTGACGTTTCGGGTCTAGGCCCTTCTCGAAAATTGGAGGCAGATTTGAGTGTGTAGTTGACACATTAGACTGCAGATGCTGCGATCTTAACCTAAGTACAAAGATCTCAGCGGCTCAGGCAGCATCTGTGGAGGGAATGGGCAAGCAATGTATTGGTACATTCACTCTCCAGATGCTGCCCGACCTGTTGAGTTCCTCCAGCCCTTGGCGTTTTGAGTGCTTGGTCTACGCGCAAAAACAAGGGAAGTCTGAAGTTGGTCTTATCCGGTTTAGTGCTTTTAAAGGTGATTCACACAAAAAAAGATCCTCACATATTTCCCGCCCACTACTGTTTGTCACCTAAACATTTAACTGACGTGGAACTATCTTCTCGTATCCTTTATTAGTCACTGTCAGAGCTACAGACGGATGTAGCTTGTACAGGAGACTGATGAGCCAAATGCAAATCGTGGAGTTCAAAACCAAAAGAGCTACAGTATCAAATTTCATTGGTGCTGGAGTAGCTCAGCGGGTCAGGCTGCGTCTCTGGAGAAAATGGATAGGTGACATTTCGGGTCCAGACCCTTCTTCAGACAGATTGTAGAGGGAGGGGGGAGGGGGGAGGGGGGGGGGGGAAGAAAGCTGGAAGAGAGGAGAGGCAGGACAAAGCGTGGCAGATAAGAGGTGGATACAGGTGAGGGGGGTGGGCTGTTAAGCAAATGGTGGGCAAAGATAATGAGGGCCATACACAGATTGATATTCCAAAACAGAATTGAAACAGCAAAGTTGTATACAGTAGTTAGAATGATGTAGCACAATTCAGCTACCCATTGATCTGAAACAGGATCTGTACACCATTTGTTTGTTCGTTTCATTCAAGGTTTTAATATCTATGAAAATATATCTGATCGTACAAATAGGAGGAGTCGCATTCTTTAATGCAATTTTTAAAAATCCCAGGGAACGGCTTGTTTGAATAAATCAAAGCTGTAGCAAAAGATTAAAACCATCAGAGGGATTTGATGTCCCTCTCTGAAGGCGTGTTGACTTTACACACTCAAAGGGTTTATAACCATAGAGAACCATTTGTTAACATAACTACAACCTTGGCAACAAACCAACCTCCCTTCCATCGACTCCATTTACACCTCGCGCTGCCTCGGCAAGGCCAGCAGCGTAAACAAGGACGGGTCGCACCCCGGCCACTCCCTCGCTCCCCTCTCCCATCGGACAAAAGGTATAGAAGTGTGAAAGCGCACACCAAGTCAAGTCAAGTCAAGTCAATTTTATTTCTATAGCACATTTAAAAACAATTCTCGTTGACCAAAGTGCTTTACATTACACCAGATGTCCCATTGCTCCTGATGTAGTTGTGGGATCTGTCAGTGTGGCAAGAGTATTGAGATAGTATCCAACTATTGTAAGGCGGCTGGTAGAGCTGCTGCCACTCAGCACCAGAGACCCGGGTTCAATCCTGACCTTGGGTGCTGACCTTGTGGAGTTTCCATGTTCTACCCCTGACCGCGATTATATTGTTTATTGTACTCTGTTTACATATTCTGTTGTCGCCAATTTAATTTAATTGTTCTGCCTGACAATAAAACACTCTCGACTCTCTTGAAATGCTACATGGTTCTGTCTGACCTCATTGTCCAATGTTGGGATGTTCATCGTAAATGATCAAATAAATCTAAATATATCTCAGGTGCGATTCAGAGATATAAAGCATTGGAGAAATGAGGGGGCTTTGCCATGGTAGGTGGATTGCAACTACGGTTATGCTTCACCGTGTCTTTCCGCCCGGGTCTCACCATCCAAAAAAACGTGCGGGTTTGCAAATCGCCCCCAAGTGTGTCGGAAGTGGATGGGAATTTGGGATAAAGATAAGACTAGTGTGAGCGGGTGATCGATGGTCGGTGTGGACTCACTGGGCCAAAGGGCCTGTATCACTAAACTAAACTAACCTAAACTAAACTAAACGCAAGTCATGTCAACTTTCTTTGTCACATTCACATACAAGATGTGCAGTGAAATGAAAGTGGCAATGCCTCCGGATTGTGCAAAAAACTACAGAACAGGATAGAACAGAATCAGTATTTACATGTTAGAAAAAAACACTAACCTAAATTAAATAAACTAAATTGAAGGAGGTTCCTACCTGAAATATCACCCATCCTTTGTCTCCAAGGATGCTGCCTGACCTGTTGAGTTACTCCAGTACTTTGAGTCTATCTTTAAACTAATCTAAACTAAACTAAACTTATGCACCTTTCATTATTATTCTAAAATCAGGTATAATACAAGGTAATAAACCCATATATATTAATTCACCCTATGATATAAAAAATGTGCACATTTGCATGCTCCTCCTACAGCTACCAATTAAGATTCCACAAGCCTAGCTGGGAGAACATTCAGATTTAGGTTTCTAATTGCCGTGTACCAGAGTACAGTAACTGCTTTGTTTAGCATGCTACCCAATCAGATCAGATCATATTATATATAAATACTATCCAGTCAAACTCAAATACAGTAGGTAGAGGTGGGGTCGGGATACAAAGTGCAGAATATAGTTCTCAGCACTGTAGTGCGACAGTTCTACACACCCTGAGTTTGGCGGTGCGCTCTTTCTAGATTTATAGATAGAAAATAAATATAAGAGTAGCAGCACGGTGGCGCAGCAGTAGAGCTACTGCCTTACAGCACCAGAGACCTGGGTTCAATCCTGACTACAGATGCTGTCTGTACGGAGTTTGTTCTTTCTCTCCGTGTCCTGCGTGGGTCCTCTCTGTGTCCTCCGAGATCTTTGATTTCCTCCCACACTTTTTTTTCCTCCTACAAATATGTAATATGTGAATATGTGATTCTGTTCCATTGTGTTTTGTAGTTTTTTTTGCTCACTCTTTTCATTTCACTGCACATCTCGTATGCGTATGTGACGAATAAACCTGACTTGACTTGACTTGACTTGACATACAGGTTTGCAGGTTATTTGGCTTGGAATAAATGTTAAAAAAATTGTCCCCAGTGTGTAAAGGGTAGTGTTAATATGCCGGGATCGCTAGTCGGTGCGGACTCGTTGGGCCGAAGGGCCAGTTTTCCATGCTGTATCTCCAAACTAAACTAAAGTGGGGCAATTGTGTCGGATGTTAGCAGAGCTTCCCCTGGGAAGAGCAAACAAAGACCACACTCCGACACTCTTTGATTAATCTGCACTTTATATTGGCTGGCTTATAACCTTATGTCCTTACCCGATATACTTACAAGCCAACAGTATGAAAATTGATTTTTCCAATTTTAAATAATCTCTTACACCCCCCCTCCCCCCCCCCCCTCCCCTCCCCCTCCTCCCCCACACGCCACCTTTCTTATCCCCCTTTCCCCCTCCTATGCCCAACCTGGCCTCACACTTGTTTCCCCCATCCCCCTCCCCCCATCCCCCTCCACTTATATTCCTTCCTCTGGCTTCACAATTTGCTGCTCTTCAATCCTTTTGCCTCCACTTTTTTTTAAATTATCTCTGGCCTTTGTCCAACTATTTGCCTACCTCCCCCCCCCCCCCCCGCACCTTGCCTGTGATCACCTATTACAGGCAGCACTTTGTCCTACCCCTCTCTTCTATTTTCATCCCCCTTACAGTCACTGAAGAAAGGCCTTGACCTGAAACATCACCGATCCATGTTCTCCAGGGCCTGACCCACTGTTTTCGTCCAGCACTTGGTATCTTTTTTTTGTTGTAAACCAACATCTGCAGTTCCTTGTTTCTTCACATACTTACCTCTGCTTCAAATATTTATCGCAATTCACCTGAGGTTTTACCACGTGGATGACTACATTCCCGTTAGCTATTATCGAGGTCAAAACTTCTCGTATCCCAAAGATTCTGCATGTACGACTTCTCTAAGTTGCACTATTCTTTAATAGTTTGTTACAAGTTGGTCGATTCTCATATTTGATACTCGACAGAAGTGCCCTTTATCCAATAAATCTCAATTAAAATGTTACATTATATTCTCCAATAGAATGGAAATAGTTTAGTTTAGTTTATTGTCACGTGTACCGTGGTACAGTGAAAAGCTTTTGTTGTGTGCTAACCAGTCAGCGGAAAGACAATACATGATTACAATCCAACAACCAATTCCCTCGTGACTATGGGTCCTTAAATTTGATAGATGTACACAGTGTGCGCTGATAATAACTACACTCTGACTTTTAATAAGTCTGTACTGTTTCGGATTAACGTAAACATATTTAAATCCGTAACAAAGTGATCTTGATTACAGATTCTAAGAATGTTCCCACTGATATTAGATTAACCACTCCAGTTATTCAGTTAATCCTTCTGCCTGCTCCTGAAGTGATGAGTCACAACTAGTAGTCTTCAGTATTTGCATATCTTTGGGGAAGCAAAGAATACTCTTGCTTAATAATTCATGTTGAATGTAGAAAAGGGTTTGCATGGAAGAATATTGCCCTGTCAGCTGTAGAGGACGTAGCCACTAAAACAACAGCATCGTCTCACTGCTCTTTCTCCATTTGGATTGCTGGAAATTATTCAAAAGTTATGAATCATCCCTGCATTGCAGATTTTACCGGATTTATTACACCTCCTATTTTTAGTCATCTTGAATATAAAGGGCCTGTCCCACGAGCACGCGACTCCATGCGGCAAGCGCGACCTAACGTGATCGCTTGAGCCGTACGGCCTCGCGGGGCCGGTCCCACTTCGATCGCCGGAGCCGTATGGAGTTGTGCGGAGCTGGTCCCGACATCGCGCGGGGCTCCGAAAAACTGACCGTGTTCAAAACCTCCGCGCGGCAACGGCCTGCCGGCCCGCAGCCACCTCGACGCCGTATGTCACGCGCGAACTTCCCGTGGACTTCGCTCGAACTTCATGTCACTCACTCGACCTCCGCGCGGCCCCCGCTTCTGGTTTGGTTGCGCTTGCCGCATGCAGGCGCATGCTGGCGGGACCGGCCCTTTAGGTCGCGCTTGCCGCATGGAGTCGCATGCTCGTGGGACAGGCCCTTAAAGCTAACTAACGTATCGTAACGTCCAAGGTGGACAAAAATACTGGAGAAACTCAGCGGGTGAGGCAGCATCTATGGAGCGAAGGAAATAGGCGACATTTCGGGTCAAGACCTTTCTTCAGACATAACGTCCAAGTTCTTTTTCCTCCATTTCAACAAATATTAATCATAAATAGAGCCCATAATGGGAAACATAGGTTTGGCTTTCACCCAAACAGTTATAGACTGAATCCACCTTTAATTAGAGGTCAGATTATATGTTATCTTATCTCCTTCTCACGAATCCTGGCACCAACTAAACGCTGATCCCATTAAATACTTGCCTTCTTTCTTTCCAAACAGCATTAATTACTATCTACATAGATATTCTATCAGCGGCCCTTTGTCTACGAGAACATTGCCAAACGTTTATCCCACAGGATCCAACTCAGCAATGATGCCTACCTATTGTGAAGCATCTTATCAAAGTTCAGATAGACAAAGGCAATCAATAAACCTGCTAACTATTTTGTGGATTTCAGCCAGGTTTAGTACATCTGTGTACAAAAACATAGTGGACCCGTTTTCAAAACGCTTTCTGGATTATTCTTTATTAGATCGATTAGATTAGTATATCTTTGCATATCTTTCATTCATTTGTTCTATATCTATAACACCGTTTATATCTCCTGTTTCCCTTTCCCCTTTTCTTCAGGGATGCTGTCTGACCCAAGAGCCAAGAGTCAACAGTGTTTTATTGTCATATGTCCCAGATAGGACAATTGAATTCTTACTGGAGCACAACAGAATATGTGAACATAGTACATAATGGAAAAAAAAAGTTCTGTGTGTGTATATACTCAATAAATAAACAATAATAATAACATGTTTGTTTTAGTTCAGAGCTTATTTGTTGTTGTGTTTAATAGCCTGATGGCTGTAGGGAAGAAGCTGTTCCTGAGCCTGGACGTTACAGTTTTCAGGCTCCTGTACCCAGGGCCGGTGCTAGGAATTGCGGGGCCCAATTAGAAAACTGATGGCGGGGCCCCTACTCTAGAAAAGTAAAAATTTATGTATGTTTATATTTCGTGTAGTTTCGGGAATTTTAAGGCAAGCTGGTTGGTGATTGGATGCAACCCCCTTAGAGACAGCGTTTGATTGGCCGCCAAATAAATTTGTCAAATCTGTAACAAAAATCGCTGGTCAGTGCGAACTCAGTGGACTATCTGGTTGTATCTCCAAACTAATCTGGTTGTATCTCCAAACTAATCTGGTTGTATCAACCAGACTATCTGGTGGTATCTCCAAACTAAACAGTATAACATGCAGGTACATTCATTTAAAATTAAATTCAGTGCTTATTTCACATGATTTCTCACTGTGTAAAACTCAATATCTGACCAATTTCTGTTTAACACGTTTGGTCTGCCGTGAGCATTTTTCGTTGCATCTCGTTGCATCTCCCCTTTTCCTAATCGGCCACAATTCAGATAATAGTCTACTTTCCTGTTTTTGCCACCAAAGTGGATAACCTCACATTTATCCACATTATACTGCATCTCCCATGCATTTGCCCACTCACCCAGCCTATCCAAGTCACCTTGCAGCCTCCTAGTTTAGAGGGGTTTAAACGGTTTAGAGATGTTTAGAGGGCTTCAGATGGGTTCAGGTGTGTTTACAATTGTTTAGAGGGGAATAGAGGGAAATAGGGGGGCTAGAGGAGTTTTAGAGGTGTTCAGAGGGTCCCAGAGGGGTTTAGAGACGTTATAAGCCCCCCCGTGAGAAATTGTATTTCTCTGAAATTGAAGATAGACATAAAGCTGGAGTAACTCTGCAGGACAGGCAGCGCAGCGACTTTAGAGAGAAGACCCTTCTTCAGACTAAACTGAACTCTCGTCGGTGAGATTAGTTGTGATTGTCTGAAGAAAGGTCTCGACCAGAAACGCAACCCTCTCCCCAGAGCCCTTGCGCGTCCCGTTGAGCCACCTTCAACTTCAGAGCCAAACAAAAAACACAGAGTGCTGGAGGAACTCAGCGGGCCAGGCGACTGCCTCACCCGCTGGGTTTCTCCAGCATTTTTGTCTACCGCAAAACGTCAATGATTCCGGGAATGCCGAGGCGACAGTGTGAGAGAGCTAGAGAGAGGCGAGATGGGGAGCGGGAGAGGGAGAGAGCAAAACACAAAGAGACACAACGTGGGTGAATGACTAACCTGCACACCAGGAAGAAGCCCCTTCTCGCGCTCCGGGGCCCTCACTCATGATGGTGAGTTTAAAGAAATTCTCAACGTGTCATCGATCTACATTACATCTACATGTAATTGTGTTTTAAACAAGTATTAATGACGCCGCGTGAATTTTATTCAAAGGAACACGACGTTATTAATACTTGTTCAAAACACAATAACATTTACTGAGGAAGGCGGATGGATGCATTGATGACATGATTGTATAACAACGAGTTAAGTACTTGCTGATAAGAAGTGCTAACAGTACTAGTTAACACATCGTTTGTGTCTGATGGCCGTGCAGCGGTTGTTATACAAAAAGATCCTATAGTGGAGCTCTGCTAGAAGATCTTTGGTTATACATGTTCGTTTAAAAAAAAAATCCGGATGGCGAATTAAAAAAAACTTTAGTTAACAAAGAGAATTCGTATTTCCATACGAAGTACGGAACATTAGTGCGGGGCCCCCCTAGGCGCGGGGCCCAATTGGGAGCAATCGGTCAAATCGGCTTAAAACCGGCCCTGCCTGTACCTTCTTCCCGATGGCAACGGTGAAATGAGTGTGTGGCCAGGATGGTGTGGGTCTTTGATGATGTTGGCTGCCTTTTTGAGGCAGCGACTGCGATAGATCCCTTCGATGGTGAGTTACTCCAGCATTTAGTGTCTATCTTTAGTACAACTAGTTTTCCTTTCCAAGGGACATGTTGGCAAAATCGCCATTTCCCAATTGTATAAAATCTGAGTGGCTTCAGTAGTAGAAGCAATTGTTCCAGAGTGGAAAAGAATGTATTCTAATATTGATATATGATGCACCAGATTTGACTGCATACACCCAGAGTTTTATATAGAACAAAATTAATGTGGAAATACAAAGAATATGGTGTTATTATCTATTATTTGTACAGCACTTTTTCCACAGGTTACCTATTTATTGCTGAATAATTGTAAAATCTTCAGTGAACCTGTAATCTGGTTTTCTGGGTATATATTCTGTTAGGATTTACGATTATTTCACAAAATTCAGCTTCCCTGTGCTAATGTGTAGGAAGGAACTGCAGATGCTGGTTTAAACTGAAGATAGACACAAAATGCTGAAGTAACTCAGCGGGACTGGCAGCACCTCTGGAGAGAAGGGATGGGTGACGTTTTGGGTCGAGACCCATCTTCAGGCTAGAGTCAGGGGAAAGGGGAATGAAAGATATAGACGGATATAGAGAGTTAACCCCCCACACTCGTCGCACCTGCTTCTCCTTCTCACCTAGCAAACAGCTCACCATGGCCTGTTTCCTTCATATTCGTTACTTTTTGTTGCATATCTTTCATTCATTTGTTCTGTATCTCCCTACATCCATGTATATCTCTCATAGAAACATAACAAATATAGACAATAGGTGCAAGAGAAGGCCTTTCGGCTTCTTCGAGCCAGCACCGCCATTCAATACGATCATGGCTGATCATCCAAAATCAGTGCCCTATTCCGGATTTTCCCCCCATAATCCCTTGATTCCTTGAGCCCTAAAAGCTTGTTTCCCTTTCTCCTGACTCTAGTGTGAAGAAGGGTCTCGACCCGAAACATCACCCATTCTTTCTCTCCAGAGATGCTGCCTGTCCAGCTGAGTTACTCCAGCGTTTTGTGTCTATCCCTGTGCTAATATTTAGCGCATTCAATGTACAGATAAGACAATAGTCGTAATGCATAAAAGCAAAATAAAACATCGCAACTGAAAACATTTACAAAGCGGGGGCATGGGTTTTTCATGGGGATTTTGTAAAGTGATTGTTGATTATTGAATCAATTCAATAAAGAAGAAAACGGAAAATGTTTTGTAAATGGGTCCACTGTGTTTTAATATTGTTTTATCTGCGATAAATTCTGAAAGCCATTCTTTGCACATATTGGGGTGTGCCATTAATTTTCCATTCTGGAAAAGCATTTCCATGCTGGAGTACAATCCCACCATGTGGTGACATATGTTATGTCATATGCCTCATGAAAGTGTAAACAGTTTCATTGCATTCAGCATGTGACTGACTGCCTGCCTGCCTGCCTCAGAGAGAGAGCACGCTCTCTGCCTGTCATTTAATATGCAATAGGCCGGCTCATTTGCTTCGGAGGTCAAGATTTCGGTTTTGCGCTGTGTTGACCATTGACTGCTGCAGCCCTGGCAGATGGAGATTTACGGATGTCATTGTAATTATAAACCAGGGAGTTGCCCTTTGTTTGTTGACAGCTGCAGTTTAATACATGTTGATAATGGCCCTCTCAAGCCCAGCCTGCACCCTGGCTCGTGTCTGGCTGAGGTCCAGACTACCAGCTGTCATGGAAGCACCCTCCAGCAAGGTGCAATATGTTTAGCAATGCAGGGCCTCGGAGCAGGCAGACCCAGACACTATAGCCTTTGGGTCACGGCACACGTGCCAGACCCTTTGTTCAAACATGGATTGATTTGCCAAGGTCTATGCCCATTGAGACTATTCATGTGTCTGCATTTTCATTGAGAACTCTGCTTTACAATGAGACAGCACATTACTCATAACACTGAGCCGATCTCGGCCAGTCCAACCATTCTCTCCAATAACTGATTAAATATTAAATAGTTAGAAATTTAAATATTTGAGCAGCACAGCCTATATGTTAGCAGGGTGCAGAATAACAAAGGGATTTAGCAAATTACGGATGGCACGGTGGCACAGCGGGAGGGTTGCTGTCCTACAGCGCCAGAGTCCCGAGTTCGATACTGACTGCGGGTGCTCTCTGTACAGAATTTCCCCGCGACCGCGTGGGTTTTCCCCGGGTGCTCCGGCTTCGTCCCACACTCCAAAGGCGTACAGGTTTGTAGGTTAATTGGCTGCAGTAAAGATTGTAATTTGCCCCTAGTGTGTGTAGGATAGTGCTAGTGTATAGGGATCGCTTGTCAGCGTGGCCTCGGTGGCCAAAGGTTCTGTTTCCATGCTGTATCTCGAAACTAAAACAAATTTATTTAAATACATTTGGCTCAGTGGGTGTTCAATTACTTCACGTATTTAACAAATATATATATACATTAATAACAAAGTCATTCAAAGCTTAAGCACTTGAAGGGGACTCTTAAGATCTTCTTAAACAGATCCTTGTGACCAAGGGGAATTGCTTCCTATAGGTTTCAGTTTCAATTTAGGTTAGTTAATGTCGCATGTACCGAGGTACAGTGAAAATCTTAGTTTTGCAGACTATTCAATCAGATCAGATAATTCGATACTTCAATAGAATCAAGCCAAACTCATAAGGTCGAAAGGAATAGCAGAATTTAGCCATTCAGCCCATTAAGTCTACTCCGCCATTCAATCATGGCTGATTTATCTCTCCCTTCTTCTTTCTCTTCTTCTTGCATATGGCGTGCACAGCCTAAAGTTGTAAGACAACTTGTTCTGTTTGATCTTCTGTTTGTGCACGCCAGGTTGATTGTATTTGTTGAAACAGGGTGGACCATGTGAAGGTTGCAATCTCCCACCCCAATCTCTCCCTCCTAACCCTATTCTCCTGCCTTCTCCCCAGAACCTCTGACACCCATTCTAATGAAGAATCCATCGATCTCTGCCTTACAAATATCCACTGACGGCCTCCACAGCCTTCTGTGGCAAAGAATTCGACAGATTCACCACCCTCTGACTGAAGAACTTTCTCCTCATCTCCTCCTTTAATTCTGAGGCTATGACCTCTAGTCCTCGACTCTCCCACTAGTAGGAGCATTACCCAAGTATAATGAGTAGAGCAAAGGGCGCAGAAGCTGTTCTCAACTCTGTGGCACACCAGCTCCACAGACAAAGTCCAATGTCCGCAATAGCTAGGTGGATTGGATAGTACCTTGGAATGGCCGTTCAGAAGCCTGATAACAGAGGGGAAGAAGCTGTTCCTGAGTCTGGTGGTGCGCGCCTTCAAGCTTCTGTATCTTCTGCCTGATGGGAGTGGTGAGAAGAGGGAATGACCAGGGAGGGGCTAGTCTTTGATTATGTTGGCTGCTTTCCCGAGGCAGAGCGAAGTGTAGATGGAGTCAATGGCAGGTCTGTGTGATGGACTGGGATACATCCTCAACCCACTGCAATTCCTGGCGGTCTTGGTAACTGCTCCAGTTTTGCTGGTTCTGAGGTTAACATTTCCGCACTGTCTCTAACAATCAATTCATTTAATCAAAAAAACTATCCTTTCCCCCACTACCTGATCTGTATTGTGAGTGTTCAATGTATTGATGAATCCAACCATTTCAGGTATAGTTATGTCATTTTGATTTAATTTTAGAAACTCCACATTATCAGGGTTGATTTCCATCTCTGTGTCTTGTTCCCTTCTGTTTCATGCCGTGGCCATTAAAGATATGATCGATATGTAGGAAGGAACTGCAGATGCTGGTTTACAACTGAAGATAGACACAACATGCTGGAGTAACTCAGCGGGACAAGCAGCGTCTCTGGAGACAAGGAATGGGTGACGTTTCGGGTCTCGACCCGTAACTATTTCAGGCAGAGATCAGCCATGATTGAATGGCGGAGTAGACTCGATGGGCCGAATGGCCTAATTCTACTCCTATAACTTGCAAACTTGTAACGTCACCCATTTTTTCTATCCAGAGATGCTGCCTGTGCCGCTGAGTTACTCCAGCTTATTGTGTCTAACGACTGTCTCAGTACCACCCTCTCGAAGAAAAGGTAGAAAATAGTAATTTAAGTGAGCAACAAGGATCTTTTTGCAGTGTTAAGACCGTGTTTACATACCAGGTTCCCCCCCCCCCCCCCCCGCTACAGATACAGCAGATTCTCTATCAAATTCCACACTAAACAAGTCCCAACAATGTACAGAGCAGTTGTTCACATGTTTCCATTCCTAAAATAGCACCAACCAAATTTATATTTACCCCAATATCACAGTCACAGATAAACACAAAGTGCTGATGTAACTCAGCGAAAGGGCAGCATCTCTGGAGAAAAAGAATAGATGACGTTTTGGGTCGGAACCCATTCTTCAGATCACCCCTCATCCTCCTGCACTCCAATAAATAAAGTCCTAGCCTGCTTAGCCTCTCCCTATAGCTCAGGCCCTCAAGTCCTGGCAACATCCTCGTAAATCTTCTCTACACCCTTTCCAGCTTGACAACATCTTTCCTATAACACGGTGCCCTGAACTGAACATCAATACTCCAAATCCTGCCTCACCAATATCTTGTACTGTATATCTGCAACATGACCTCCCAACTTCTATTCAAACTAGGTTAATAATAATAATGGATGGGATTTATATGGCGCCTTTCTAATACTCAAGGCGCTTTACATCGCATTATTCATTCACTCCTCAGTCACACTCGGTGGTGGTAAGCTACTTCTGTAGCCACAGCTGCCCTGGGGCAGACTGACGGAAGCGTGGCTGCCATTCTGAGCCTACGGCCCCTCCGACCACCACCAATCACTCACACACATTCACACACATTCACACACAGGCAAAGGTGGGTGAAGTGTCTTGCCCAAGGACACAACGACAGTATGCACTCCAAGCGGGATTCGAACAGGCTACCTTCCGGTTGCCAGCCGAACACTTAGCCCATTGTGCCATCTGTCAAGGTTGGGTGTACTAAAGTAGTATTTTTATGTGGAAACCAAGCAGAGTTCAAATGAATGTACAAAAAGTGAGTCGGGTGTATTAATGTTTAAGAAGGAACTGCAGATGCTGGAAAAATCGAAGGTCGACAAAAATGCTGGAGAAACTCAGCGGGTGAGGCAGCATCTATGGAGCGAAGGAATAGGTGACGTTTCGGGTCGAGACCCGCTGAGTTTCTCCAGCATTTAAGTCTACCTTGGGTGTACTAATGTGTTATTTTTATGTAGAATCAAAGTACTGGTTAATACACGAAAGGCCACAAAGTGCTGGAGTAACTCGACAGGTCAGGCATCATCTCTGGAGAACGCGGATAGGTGACGCTTCGATTCGGGACACTTCTTCAGACTGAATATTTTGAACATCTTTTCTATAACTGGGTGACCAAAACTGAACACAATCCTCTAAATGTGGCTCCACCAATGTCTTGTACAACGGGCACATGACCTTCCCAACTTTTATGGAAGATAGACACAAAATGCTGGAGTAACTCAGCGGGACAGGCAGCATTTCTGGAGAGAAGGAATGGGTGACTTTTCGGGTCAGGAACCTTCTTCAGACTGAAGAAGGGTTTCGGCCCGAAACGTTGCCTATTTCCTTCGCTCCATAGATGCTGCTGTACCCGGTGAGTTTCTCCAGCATTTTTGTGTACCTTCTTCAGACTGATGTCAGGGGAGTGGGCGGTACAGAGATAAAATGTAGTCGGAGACAGTAAGACTAGTCGGAGAACTGGGAAGGGGGAGGGGATGGAGAAAGCAAGAACTCCCAACGTCTATACTCCGTGTGGGGATGGAAGTCACTAAAGATGGATTTGGATTGTGTCTGACATCATAGGCAATTCTGACATCATTTTCACACAGAGAGTGGTGAATCTCTGGAACTCTCTGCCACAGAAGGTAGTTGAGGCCAGTTCATTGGCTATATTTAAGAGGGAGTTAGATGTGGTCCTTGTGGCTATAGGGATTAGTGGGTATGGAGAGAAGGCAGGTACAGGATACTGAGTTGGATGATCAGCCATGATCATATTGAATGGCGGTGCAGGCTCGAGGGGCCGAATGGCCTACTCCTGCACCTATTTTCTATGTTTCTATGCTTCTATCATGTTTTTCAGGGGAATATTGAACTAAGAGGGCACACAAGGGATATTTTCAGACACTCTGGGCTCGACACTCTGAGAATGCTCGGGCCTCATGTGTTATGTAGGTTTTTTTCTGCATGAATTGCCCATGCTGTCAGCATGATTAAAATCACAGAGGCAGAATCTAGCCTAACACTACACTCCATTGTATCCGCCCGTGCTCCTCGATGTGGAGGTCCAGCAAGGGGGGGATGTACAGGATGTCCTTGGTTTACCCTTGCACGTTTCATTTCCCTTAGCAATAGTATCGTGTGGCGTGCAGTAAACGTGAGCTCTGTCGTGGGGTTAAGGGCCTGTCCCACTTTCCCGAGTTACTCACGAATTCCCCCGAGTTTTCCCCTTGATTCAAACTCGGAGAAGGTCCGTAGCTAGACCGTAGATATATCGTAGCGGCTCGTTATGCCAGCCATAGGTACTCTGGGCATCAGCTAAGTCGGGACGAATTTTCCAGCATGTCAAAAAAGTCCATGAGTAAAAAGATAGTCGGGAGATGGAGTTTGTAGATCACAAAAATCTTGATTTTTTTTTAAGGTTCTTTCAACTCGGCAGAGGACTTGGGAACGTGGGGCAAGCCCTCTACTAGGCCAGTATACAAAGGTACCTCAGTTACAGCTACAGTGCACCAGGCCAGCCAATAAAAAATACCAACACCAACTACAATTTACCACAAGATTAGAACCACTATACTCATTCAATAGCACATAATAAAATTAAGGGCAGCACAGTGGTGCAGTGGTAGAGTCGCTGCCTTACAGCACCAGAGACCAGGGTTCGAACCTAACTAAGGGTGCTGTCTGTACTGAGTTTGTACGTTCTCCCCGCAACCTGCATGGGTTTTGTCCAGGATCTCCCGTTTCCTCCCACATTCCAAAGTCATCCAGGTTTATAGGCTAATTGGCTTGGTATAACTGTAAATTGGCCCTGGTGTGTGTAGGATAGAGTTACTGCGCAGGGATCGCTGGACGGTGTGGACTCGGTGGGCTGAAGGGTCTGTTTCCGCACTGTATCTCTAAATCTAAATAAAAACACTTCATTGAATGCATTTGGCAATTTTATTTCTCATGATATTGAAACGTAACGTTTCGTTTCTGAATTTTATCATGCGAGAATTAATACTTCTTTAATCTATTTCTTAACAATAACTGGTAGATTTTCTGCCTCACAAAGTCAGAGATTCTGGTTCGATGTCGACCTTGGGTGCTGTCTGTGTGGAGTTTGCATGTTCTCCTTGTGACCGCGTGGGTTTCCCTCGGGTGCCCCCGGTTTGCTCCCACATCCCAAAGATGTGTGGGTTTGAGGTTATTTGGCCTTTGGTATTGCCCCTGGTGTAGCGAATGATGCAAAAGTGTGATAGTATAGATCTAATGTGATCGATGGTCAGCATGGACTCTGTGGGCCGAAGGGCCTCTTTCCATATTGCATACATCCTTCAAACACGCTAAATGCAGGAAACATGTTCCCGATGTTGGGGGGAGTCCAGAACCAGGGGCCACAGTTTAAGAATAAGGGGTAGGCCATTTAGAACTGAGATGAGGAAAAACTTTTTCATCCAGAGAGTTGTGAATTTCAGGAATTCTCTGCCTCAGAAGGCAGTGGAGGCTGACTCACTGGATGCATTCAAAAGAGAGTTAAATAGAGCTCTTAGGGCTAGTGGATATGGGGAGAAGGCAGGAACGAGGTACTGATTGTGGATGATCAGCCATGATCATATTGAATGGTGGTGCTGGCTCGAAGGGCCGAATGGCCTCCCCCTGCACCTAGTTTCTATGTATCTATGTAAACAATCAATCAATTAGAATGACTGAGTTAAATCAATTTTGAAGAATTTTTGAACAAGAACCCCCAAATACGCATCAAATTATTCTTGAGAGACTTGCAAGAAAATTCAACCATTGTTAAAAATATAAGCAGCACAAAAAATGGTGTTGAGGTGAGGAGAGGTGACTGGTTTATTTGTTGGTGTTGTGATGTTGCGATGAAGTTATATTAAAACATACCTAAATTAATGCTTGTTTTATTATCCTGTCTCTCTCCTCCTTATGATAATAATAATACATTTATTTGTATCGCACATTTAAAAACAACTCACATTGACCAAAGTGCTTCACATCAGCGCAGATACTAATTTGATACATACAACTGTAGACAGACCCAATAAAACATACATAAACTGTTTACAGCGCCCCCTCAGAGGGGCTCAAAAACGCTATGGAGTAGAAATAGGTTTTGAGTCGTGACTTAAAGGAGTTGATGGTGGGGCAGTTCTGATGAGGAGCAGGATGCTATTCCACAGTCTAGGTGCTGCAACCGCAAAAGCGTGGTCACCCCTGAGCTTAAACCTAGACCGCGGGATCATATTAACTTATAACAGTATTAACGTAGATGGTTTTAACTTGATCGGATGAACGATTCTTAACCCGTTTACCAAGATTTGGGGCAGCACGGTGGTGCAGCGGTAGAGTTGCTGCCTTACAACGTTTCGGTCCTGACTACGGGTGTTGTCTGCACGGAATTTGTACGTTCTCCCTGTGACCGCGTGGGTTTTCTCCGGGCACTCCGGTTTCCTCCCACATTCCAAAGACGTACAGAATTGTAGGTCAATTGGCTTTGCTAAAAAAATTGTAATTTGTTCTTAGTGTGTAGGATGGTGCTAATATCCAAGGTGATCGCTGTTCGGCACGGGCTCGGTGGGCCGAAGGGCCTGTTTCTGCGTTGTATCTCTACAGTCTAAAGTCCAAAGAACAGATTTTTTGATCAGTCGTTTATAGTGAGAAATCCGTTTGACCAAAAGGAATATTTCAAGTCAATGTAATTAAAAAAAAACAGATTTTAAACACAGTCATTGCATCACCATGAAGGCTTGAAACATATTAATGTGCATTGTTGAAATGATCCACAACAGGAATAGACCAATGTATCATTATATGTTTTTTTTATTCTTAATGAAAAGGTTTGGGCATCATCTTATTCACCAAAGGTTTAAATGGATCTTTTGTTTTTGGACAACGGTAACAGCTGTGTAGATAATGAGCGAGGGTTGTTCCAGTCCTTCCCGATATCCCTCCAGCTTCGCACTTGGCATGTGCCTTAATGATTAATGCAAATCGAATGGAACAAAGGCCACACTTGCTTACATGCTCATTATTCCTCTTTATATTTGCTGCCCCATATTTCAGCCCTTCTGAAACGTGCCATTAGACTTGCAAATTTCAGTGGTCGTTGCAAATTTTCTGTCTGTCTCAATAAGTATTCATTGTCCATCCAGTATTTCTAAGAATGCTCAATTTAGTTTTTTTCTTTACTTTGTTTTTATCTAAGAAAATAAGCAAATGGCAGTTTCCCAAATCGAACGATTATACTATATAATAATACACGATATACCCTTTCAGATTGCAGCTTCAGAGCTGAGCAGAAAGCCTGGAATAAAATTCTAAGCCATTTTAGCCACAATGTTATTTTTAATTTTAATTTTAGTTTAGAGATACAGCATGGAAACAGGCCTTTCGGCCCACTGAGTCTGTGCCGACCAATGATCACCCGTACACTAGTTCTATCTTACATACTAGGGACAATTTACAGAAGCCAATTAACCTACAAATCTGCATTTGGGATGTGGGAGGAAACCGGAGCACCCGGAAAAAACCCACGTGGTAAGCTCGTTGTAAAATTGTTACTGTTGTTCCTGATGTTGGAAAAAATATTGAACCTTTGGGGTGTGCAGATTAATAGAATGTAGAAATAGCAAGTAAATAAAATATTAAAGCTGATCGATTGCTTTCTGACGAACTTTGCAGTTTTAGATTTGATTGGATTTTTTTCTCCATTTTCAAAGGGATGCTAACAATAAAAACACAAAAAGCTGGAGTAACTCAGTGGGACAGGCAGCATCTCTGGAGAGAAGGAATGGGCGACGTTTCGGGTCGAGACCCTTCAGACTGAAAGTCACAGGAAAGGGAAACGAGACATATAGACGATGGTGTAGAGAGATGAAGAACAATGAATGAAAGATATGCAAAAAAGTAAGGATGATAAACACAACAGGCCATTGTAAGCTGTTTGTTGGGTGAAAATGAGAAGCTGGCGCGACTTGGGTGGGGGAGGGATGGAGAGAGAGGGAATGCCGGGGCTACCTGAAGTGAGAGAAATCAAGGATCATACCACTGGGGTGTAAGCTGCCCAAGCGAAATACGAGATGCTGTTCCTCCAATTTGCGTTTAGCCTCACTCTGACAATGGAGGAGACCGAGGACAGAAAGGTCTGTGTTGGAATGGGAAGGAGAATTAAAGTGTTTAGCGACTGGGAGATCAGGTTGGTTCACACGGGCTGAGCGAAGGTGTTCAGCGAAACGATTGCCCAGTCTACGTTTGGTCTCGCCGATGTACAAGAGTCTACATCTTGAACAACGGATACAGTAAATGATGTTGGAGGAAGTGCAAGTGAACCTCTGCCTAACCTGAGAGAACTGTCGGTGTCCCTGGACAGAGTTGAGGGAGGAGGTATAGCGACAGGTGTTGCATCTTCTGCGGTTGCAGGAGAAGGTACCTGGGGAGGGGGTGGTTTGGGTGGGAAGGGATGAGTGAACCAGGGAGTTGCGTAGGGAACGGCCTCTGTGGAAGGCGGAAATGAGTGGAGATGGGATAATGTGGCCAGTGGTGGGATCCCGTTGGAGATGGCGAATATTTCAGAGGATAATTTGTTGTATGCGACGGCTGATGGGGTGAAATGTAAGGACTAGGTGGTCACTGTCTATTGCAACTAGGGGAAGGAGGGGGAGCAAGGGCGGAACTGTAGGATACTGAGGAGACATGAGTGAGGGCCTCATCTATGATGGGAGAGGGGAACCCCCATTCCCTAAAGAATGAGGACATCTCGGATGTCCTAGTATGGAACACCTCATCTTAGGCGCAGATGTGGCGTAGACAGAGGAATTGGGAGTAGGGCATAGAGTCTTTGCAGGAAGCAGGGTGGGAAGAAGTGTAGTCGAGATAGTTGTGGGAGTCAGTGGGTTTGTAATAGACGTCAATCGATAGTCTATTTCCTGTGATGGAGACTGTGAGATCAAGAAAGGGGGGGGAGGTGTCGGAGATGGTCCAATTAAATTTGACTGCAGGATGGAAATTGGTGGTGAAGTTGATGAAGTCCATGAGTTCTGCATGGGTGCAGGAGGTCGCAATGATGCAGTCGTCAATGTAACGGAGATAGATGTTAAATACATTTCCAACATGCTACCAATTGGTTAAATGGAAGCTCAACTATTTCCCTGTTTTCGCAACTGCAATTTATAAATTTAGTCTGCTTTTGGAAGATTGAGTATGTTAGATTAATCAAGCACAATATTTGTGAATGGCCAATCCAAAAATAATAGCATGAAAGCTATGTTTAATAAATGGCCATAGCCGCCACTTATATGTTGATGCCCAGGTTATGATGCTCGAGGTGGCTGTGAATATCTCCATATTCCCATCATCTTTGTAAATAATCGGCAAGGGCAGTCCATCACTATGTGTTTCATTGTTTAAGTTTAACCATTGCAGTTGCAACTACTTGTTGACTGAGTATCCATGTGTATGATATGTAGTCACATGGTGTAGCACGAGGGCGCAGCGGTAAAGCACCCAGAGAAAACCCACGCGGTCACAGGAAGAACGTGCAGGCTCTGCATAGACAGCACCCGTAGGCCTATAGGATCAAACCTGGGTCTCTGGGGCTGCAAGGCAGCAACTCTACCTCTACGCCAACGTGCCACCCTCAAAAGTAAGTAAGTACTGTCTACGGAGGGTTTGTGGTCCCCGACCACGGGTGAATAAAGGAGGAGGACTGGCTGAACTTTGTTGCCTTCCCCAACAGTGAAGAATGCTGTGGAGGATGTTTATGTTAAATCTTATTGTGTATTGTGTGTTCTTTTTAAGTGTATCGCTGCTGGCAAATTCATTTCACTGCACCTTCGAATAAAATTGACTTTGACTTTGTCTCTGGCCTCCTGCACTGTGTTGGTGTTGCCCATTGTGAAGCAACATCAACTCTTGTGTCAGGGTTTATTGCAGACTTTGGATTCAATGTCAAATTCTATATGCTCAGGGGAGCTCACATTTGCTCTTTACCTCAGCACTGGCCAGTTCTGCTGTAAGATGAGTTCTCTGTGATACCAAGTTGATTTTGCCCTCTCCATGGACACTGCCTGACATTCTTGTCAGCTCCGGCTTACTCCTTGGTTTCAGGTTCAGCGACAGTTCTGCCCTCCATCGAGCGAGTCCCTTTGTTCCTTTTCTCGTCATTAATTGATTAACCAGCCGACTGAAGCCAGGAATCACCTGGACAAGCGTGGACTCACCCCATCGGAGATAAGCGCAATACCCGAAGCTTGAAAGAGCGCACCACCAGACTCAGGAACAGCTTCTTCCCCTCTGTTATCAGGCTTCTGAATGTTTAAGAAAGAACTGCAGATGCTGGAAAAATCAAAGGTAGACAAAAAATGCTGGAGACACTTGCTTTTTTCCCTCTTCCCCTCCCCTTCCCAGCTCTCCGCCTGTCTCCGCCTCTTCCTTTCTTCTTGGCCATTCACAAATATCAGTCTGAAGAAGGGTCTTGACCCAAAAATAGACACAATGTGCTTGAACATGTCAGCAGGTCAGGCCACATCTTTGCAGAACATGGATAGGTGACGTTACTTGAGTTTGGACTCTTCTTCAGGAAGATCCTGATGAAAAGTCTTTGTCCTGGAATATTTACTCTGTTTCTGTTTCTGCACTTGCTGCCAAAAGTGCTCAGCGATTTCTATTGTAGCAACAGGGAGCTGCCCACCAGTGCCTGGTGGATCAATGCTGGCAGTGGCTGCATCTGGTCACCAGCAGCTGACTGAAGTGTCCACAACTCATGTCTCTGGCGCTGTGAGGCAGCAGCTGGACCAGCTCCGTTACTGCGCCACCCAGCTTTTGTAAACTCTCAGTTTTATTCCTACGGCAATCTGGCCAAATGTTCAACGACTTCGACAAACTCTCTTCTTTCCACATATTTGCCAGATATGCTGCCTGACCCACTGTGTAAACCAGCAGTCACGGTGACATAGCTGTAGAGTTGCTGCCTTACAGCGCCGGAGACCCGGGTTCGATCCTGACTGCGGGTGCTGTCTGTACGGAGTTTGTACGTTCTCCCCGTGACTGCGTGGGTTTTCATCGAGATCTTCGGTTTCCTCCCACACTCCAAAGACGTGCAGGTTTGTCCCTAGTGTGTGTGTAGGATAGTGGTAGTGTGCGGGGATCGCTGGTCAGCGCAGACTCGGTGGGATGAAGGGCCTGTTTCCATGCTGTATCTCTAAACTAAAACTGAATCTGAAGTTTCTTGTTTCTACATTCTAAACTAAACTAAACCCTCCTCTAATAGTTTGTTATGCCACAGTACCAATGTATTCCAATAGATGGCGGGGTTGTCTCACAAATCAACTCGACAATTATCAGCATCAACATGTTGTATTAAAAATTATATCCGATGTAGAAAGAAAACACTGTGAATATCTATTGATTGTTCCAATACTAGAAGAATCATAGAGTCATACAGCGTGGAAACAGGGTCTTTGGCCCAACTTGCCCACACCGACCAACATGCCCCATCCACAGATAAACAGCTGGAGTAACTCAGCGGGGCAGGCAGCACCTCTGGAGAAAAGAAACAGGTGACGTTTCAGGTCAAGACCATTCGCTAGACATCGACATTTAATCGACTAAACAGGACGTTTCAGGTCAAGACCATTCGCTAGACATCGACATTTAACCGACATTTCACTGCATCTCCTGGTGCATGTGACAAATAAACTTGACCTTGAACTTGAACTTGACACTAGTCCCGCCTGCTTGTGTTTTGGCCCATGTCCCTCCAAAATGTATCCTATCATGTACCTGCCTGAATGTAAAGTTGGAAAACAAGTTGTAAAATTGTATGAGATAATTTTCCACTTGAAAGTGTAATTAAATTTGGAGACCGATAATGAAAAATGAAATTCTTTACAATTCCCTAAAATTTCAAGGTGCATTCGTCTTTGGTGCTAAGAAGCAAACCAAATCATAAGACTAACACTTCACTTAATTTGAAGAACTCACGAGAGCAAAGTAAAATTGTCCACCGATTGTATGCTAGCACTACAATAATACATTGGGTTTTGAAATCACCTACAGTGGAGATTATAGTTGTCATGGGGTAAATCAACATGTCATTTATTTCACTCTCCAGAAGTTGTCCCTATAATTGCTTTTCTTGCCAGCAGCAATCAAAGTGGTACACGGTGAAATCATTGTGTAATGGTTTGATCGTTGTAAGCAGCAATTGAACACCTTCTAAAGATGTGTAGTCTGCAGATGTAGTTTCATGCGTTAATTTCACTAAATGTGCCAGTTACTGCGTTGGGCACATTGCCCAGAGTCCTAACAACAATTAAACGTTGTCCGCCCTGGTTGAAGCTGGTCTGCATCGTGCAATTGTGGAATTGTGTATTAAGCAAAATAGACCAAAGAAGAAGCAGGGATAGACACAAAGTGCTGGACTGAGTAACTCAGTGGGTGAGGCAGCATCTGTGGAGAGAAGAAATGGGTGACGTTTCGGGTCAGGACCCTTCTTCAAACTGAAAGATAGAGGAGGCCAGAACAAATCAGGGCCGGCAACAGATGACCTCAGGAAGGGTGGAGTCCATAATGGCCCATTGTTGGCTGGGGAAGATGTGCCAACGAGAGGGATACAAGGATGTGAACAGTGAGACGACGAGGGTGGAATGAATGAATGATACTTTATTGTCACATGTGACAAGTCACAGTGATATTCTTTGTTTTGCATATACAAGGTATGCAAAGAGTCGGCACATAAAGGGCACCGACAAAGTTAAAGTATTCAATTTGAAAGAAACCATTTTTAACACATTCCATTTATGGTTCCAAATAGCTCTTGGCAGTTTCCCCACACTGGGTCCTCCTTTCTTTTCCGTGGTGCGTTTGTCCTCTGGCAGGGGAGGAGATGAAGGGGGGGGGGGGGGGGGGGGGGGGGGGGGAGGGAATGCAAGAGTTCCTTAAAATTAGGGAAATCAGCGTTCATACTGCTGGGCTGTAACCTGCTCAAGCGAAATATGGGGTGTTTAAATATCAGATTATATTTAGATTACCCTGGCATTGACTCATATAACTAAAAGCTTTGGAGAAAATGTCATCATGTACCGCCCAGCCACTTATTCTCTCCTGAGGACTTTACACAAAGAGTCATTATTGCTTCAGTGCAAGGGAATCGCTTCCAACAATATTCCATCTAACCTCTATGAAAATTGCCTTCCTTTATGGCTGAAGATCAAAAGTTTTAATGTAACCAATTAATACAAAGTACTTAGACACACTCATTTGTATTCAGAATATGTGACAGGAACGTATTTTAATTAGTACTTCCCCTCATAACCCTGTCATTTCTTTGATCCACTTTTTTAAATCTTTTTTTACTTGTGTTTTATAAAAATATTGGGTTGTGAAGTGTTGGGCAGCTAGTTTCAGTATTAAGGATTCGAAGATCTGGCAGAACATTTCCAAGTGGTGGAAGTGACTCTCCCCCCAATCGAGATTTTGATCAAAAAAATCTCTCGGCTATTTAGACAGAGTTGACGTGGATAAGCTTTTTCCATCGAGAGTAGGGAAGATTCAAAAAAGAGGACATGATTTGAGAATTAAGGGACAACATTTAGGGGCAACATGAGGGGGAACTTCTTTACTCAGAGAGTGGTAGCTGTGTGGAATCAGCTTCCAGAGGAAGTGGTGAAGGCAGGTTCGTTTTTATCATTTAAAAATAAATTGGATAGAAATATGGACGGGAAAGGAATGGAGGGTTATGGTCTGAGTGCAGGTAGATGGACTAGGTGAGAGTAAGTGTTCGGCACGGACTAGAAGGGCCGAGATGGCCTGTTTCCGTGCTGTAATTGTTATATGGTTATATGGTTATATGGTTATTTGGTATTTATCTGTTTCCATTGCTGGTAGTACATGTCCACCACCGAATTTCCGGTAACCGGTGATCCGGCACCTCCCTTAATCCGAACAGAGTTACGAAAGCGCGCTTGAAATCCCCCCCCGGAGATCCACCCGAAAATGTGGCACCTTGACCGGTTCCATCACAGCTCGGTTTGGGAAGGGCTCTGTCCCAGAACGCAAGAAGTTGCAAGGGGATGTAGGTAGCCCACCACATCACACAGTCCAGACTCCATCTACATTTCACACAGCCTCAGAATAGCAGCCGACATAATCAGAGACTTGGCACAACTCTGGTCATTTCATCTTCTCTCTGCTCCCGTCCAGCAGAAGGAACAGAAGCTTGAAAGCGCACACCACCAGTCCCAGGAACAGCTTCTTCCCCTCTGTTATCAGGCTTCTGAATGGTCCTTCCATAAGCTAGGGTACTGTCCGATTCACCTCTACCCTGTTGTGGACATTGGACTTTGTCTATGGAACTGATGCGCTGCAACGCGGAGAACTATATTCTGCACTCTGTATCTTCCCCTTTGCTCTATCTGTTGTACTTGAATTTGACTTGACTGTATCTATGTAAACTATAGCTGATCCGTTTGGGTAGCATGCGAAACAATGCTTTTCGCTGTACCTCGATACACGTGACAATAACCCTACCACAACCAGAGAGCATTCCCGAACTACTATCTACCTCATTGGAGACCTTGCATTAAATGTGTATCATGTATCATGTATCTACACACCGTAAATGGCTCGATTGTAATAATAATAATAATGGATGGGATTTATATAGCGCCTTTCTAATACTCAAGGCGCTTTACATCGCATTATTCATTCACTCCTCAGTCACACTCGGTGGTGGTAAGCTACTTCTGTAGCCACAGCTGCCCTGGGGCAGACTGACGGAAGCGTGGCTGCCAATCTGCGCCTACGGCCCCTCCGACCACCACCAATCACTCACACACACTCACACACATTCACACACAGGCAAAGGTGGGTGAAGTGTCTTGCCCAAGGACACAACGACAGTATGCACTCCAAGCGGGATTCGAACCGGCTACCTTCCGGTTGCCAGCCGAACACTTAGCCCATTGTGCCATCTGTCGTCCCGATTGTAATCATGTATTGTCTTTCTGCTGACTGTATAGCACACAACAAAAGGTTTTCACTGTAACTCGGTACATGTGACAATAAACTAAACTGAACTGAGCTGAACCTAACCCTAAACCTAATCAACAATAAAATGTGGGGTATTCTCTGGAGAACACTACGAGGCAGCCTGTGATCAAACCAGGAAGTCAAATCTCCATACCACAACTATATTTCATTTCATCGTCATTTGTCTTTGCTCCTCATTCCAGTCCAAGCACCTACTTCCCCTCCCATTCCGAATCCGACCTTTCGGTCCTGGGCCTCCTCCATGGCCAGAGTGAGTCCCACCATAAATTGGAGGACCAGCACCTCATATTTCGCTTGGGCAGTTTACACCCCAGCGGTATGAACATTGACTTCTCCAATTTCAGGTAGTCCTTGCTTTCTCCCTCCTTCCCCTCCCCTTCCCAGCTCTCCCACAGCCCACTGTCTCCGCCTCTTCCTTTCTTCTTCCCGCTCCCCCCCACCTACCCCCACATCAGTCTGAAGAAGGGTCTCGACCTGAAACGTCAACTATTTCTTCGCTCCATAGATGCTGCCTCACCCGCTGAGTTTCTCCAGCATTTTCGTCTACCTTTCCAGCATCTGCAGTTCCTTCTTAAACATCTTAGCAGACAGAAGAGAGTAATTATAGGAGACATTTCAAATCAGCCATCTCCCAATTCCAGGCCTTAACTTGAGAGACAACATTATCCCTAGCGTTTGTACGTTTGTACTAGTTTGTACGTTCTCCCCATGCGTATCTCAGGGTTATCCGGTTTCCTCCTACACTCCAAGGACGTACAGGTGTGTAGGTTAATTCGGCTTTGGTAAAACATTATCCCTAGTGTGTAGGATGGAACTAGTGATCGCTGGTCGGCATGGACTTGGTGGACCGAAGGGCCTGTTTCCGCTGCTATATCACTAAACTAATCTAAACTAAAACTAAAAAAAATATCATCCCGTTGATATAAATAAGCAAAAGTAGCCACAGTGCGAATTCAATCAATGGGACATCAGATATCAAATATCAGGACATCAGAAGAGGCAATAGCACAAGAATATTTCCCTCTCACAAAACTGAAGGTGAATTATAATTTTCAGTTCCTTTTCTAACTTTGTTGGAGGTTAAAGTGAGTTTTTTTTCTTTCATTTTATCTTTCAAATGTCAGGTCCCTTTGATCCAAGACTCATTACGAACTTCAATACTGGATTGTTGACGAGCCTGCCTCCAGTCTACAGATTCTGATTCATTTCCACTTACTTCATTCTTCAGTAATCACCAGCATCTGCTATTCCTTAGAATATATTTTTGAACGTGAATGATATCTCTCCTTTCATTAATACTTATCTGAATGCTCCATTACCGAAAGTGAGCGAGCTCCACATTTCTAAAGAGAATATTGATGGAGTTAAAGGGTTTACTTCTCAGAACTCATAATTGTGCACCGTAATGTCATGCTGCTGCGTTTAACATCCTAGAGTTCAGTTCAGTTCAGTTTATTGTCACATGTACCGGGGTACAACAAAAAGCTTTTGTTGCGTGCTATCCTGTTCTAATATTGGTCGTGTAGGAAAGAACTGCAGATGCTTGGGGTTTAAATTGAAGGTAGACACAAAATGCTGGAGTAACTCAGCGGGACAGGCAGCATCTCTGGAAAGAAGGAATGGGTGACGTTTCGGGTCGAGAAAGGTCTGAAGAATGGTCTTGACCCAGAACGTCGCCCATTCCTTCTCTCCAGAGATACTGCCTGTCCCACTGATTTAAGGGGCTGTCCCACTTGGGCGACCAAATTGGCGAGTTTAGAAGAGTTTGAAAAAATGACATGTTGAAGACCTCCTTCGACTATGTTGAAGTCTAGCTTCAACTAGCCACGACTAGCTATGACTAACTTCGGGAAAATTGGACACCGAATAGTGGAGAGCGAAGATGACCTCTTTCGACCTCCCTTCGACTATGATGAAGACTATCTTCGACTATCTTCGACTACCCTCGATTACCTACAACTAACGTGCCGACCTACAACGACCTACTACGACTAAACCTACGAGTAAAAAAAGTATCGATTTTTTCCATGGTGACCTTGTTTTACTCGCGGGTATTTTTTTTAAAAACGCCACGACCTAGCTGAGGCCTTGAGTACACGGAAACTAATCTCGAGCATGAAGGAGAGTTACAAAGACCTCCTACTACCTCATGCTGCAAGTATGAGTCGAGGGCAAACTCGCCAGAACACACGGATTAGGTCGCCCATGTGGGACAGGCCCTTAACTCCAGCATTTTGTGTCTACCTTAGAATAATGGTATGTTGTATTATTCTAAAAAAAATGTAGCCAAGGAGCCGCAATTGCTGACTGACTTCTCCGCTTCTGCCCAACCAAGTTACCATGGTTCTGCCTTTAACTGTTTCAGTGAATTGTTATAAGCCCCAAATGATGAGACTCTGCTCTATATTGAGATATCTCGCATGATTACTTCAACTTAGTTTAGTTTAGAGATACAGCATGGAAACAGGCCCTTCAGCCCAGCGCCGCGCCGACCAGTGATGCCCTTACACTAACACAATTCTACACACTAGGGACGATTTGCAATTTTTACCGAAGCCAAATTAACCTACAAATCTGTACATCTTTGGGAAGCGGAAGGAAACCGGAGCACCCAGAGAAAACCCACACAGGTCACGGGGAGAATGGACAAACTCTGTACAGACAGTGTTCATAGTCAGGATCAAACTATGCAGGAAAAATGTTACCGATGTTTGGAATGTCCAGAACCAGGAGTCACAGTTTAAGAATACGGAGTAGGCCATTCAGGACTGAGATGAGGAGACACTTTTTCACCCAGAGAGTTGTGAAGCTGTGGGATTCTCTGCCACGGAAGGCAGTGGAGGCCAATTCACTGGATGTTTTCAAGAGAGTGTTAGATATATCTCTTTGGTCTAATGGAATCAAGGGATATGGGGAGAAAGCAGGAACGGGTTACTGATTTAGGATGATCAGCCATGATCATATTGAATGGCGGTGCTGGCTCAAAGGGTCGAATGGCATACTCCTATGTTTCTATGTTTCTGTGTAAAGCTGGTCTCTGGCGCTGTAAGGCAGCAATTCCACCGCTGCAATACGAGTTGTCTCCCATGAGCTAGCAGAGAGAGCACCTAGTGAGGCAACGTTTTGGTTGGGCAATAAGACCTCACCAATGGCTTTGCCATCTTCAACCTTTTAGGATGCTTCTGGATGTCGCCAACTTTCAGAAACATTTGAAAATTATCCTAAAGAAAAGAATCAATTAAAAACGTTACTTTAGACTTTAGAGATACAGCGTGGAAACAGGACCTTCGGCCCACCGTGTCCATGCCGACCAGCGATCACCCCGTACTCCAACACAATCTTGCACGCTAGCGATCATTTTTCCCATTTATAGAAGTCAATTAACCTATAAATCTGTACGTCTTTGGAGCGTGGGAGGAAACCGAAGCATCCGGAGAAAACCCACGCAGGTCACAGGGAGAACTTCCGAACTCCGTACAGACAGCACCGAGTCTCTAGTGCTGGAAGGGAGCAACTCTACTTCAGCGCCACTGTGCCGCCCCATTTAAAACAGGATTACATTTTAAAAATGGCGCCAACAACTCTCAGAAAAAGTTAACTGTGCGTCTACCTGATCTATTCCTCTCATGATTTTGTACACCTCTATAAGATCACCCCTCATCCTCCTGTGCTGCAAAAAAATAGGGCCCCAGCCCCTGCTCAACCTCTCCCTACAGCTCAGGCCCTCGAGTCCTGGCAACATCCTTGTAAATCTTCTCTGTACCCTTTTCAACTTTGCAACATCTTTCCTATAACATGGTGCCCAGAACTGAACATGAAACTATAACTGCGACCTCAGCAACACCTGCAACATAACTTCCCAACTTCTATACTCAATAGATAGACACAAAATGCTGGAGTAACTCAGCGGGTCAGGCAGCCTCTCTGGAGAACAGGAGTACACTGTGGACGGCTCGATTGAAATCACGCATTGTCTTTCCGCTGACTGTCTAACACGCAACAAAAGCTTTTCACTGTACCTCGATACACGTAACAATACACTAAACTCATACTCCAACTCAGGTGACATTTTGGGTTGAGACCCTTGTTCAGACTCCACAATACTCAATACAGACTGATGACTGACTGAGACCACACCTGGAGTATTGCGTACAGTTTTGGTCCCCAAATCTGAGGAAAGACATTCTTGCCATAGAGGGAGTACAGAGAATGTTCACCAGACTGATTCCTGGGATGTCAGGACTTTCATATGAAGAAAGACTGGATAGACTTGGCTTGTACTCGCTAGAATTTAGGAGATTGAGGGGGGATCTTATAGAAACTTACAAAATTGTTAAGGGGTTGGACAGGCTAGATGCAGGAAGATTGTTCCCGATGTTGGGGAAGTCCAGGACAAGGGATCACAGTTTAAGGATGAAGGGGTAATCCTTTGGGACAGAGATGAGAAAAGCATTTTTCACACAGAGAGTGGTGAATCTCTGGAACTCTCTGCCACAGAAGGTAGTTGAGGCCAGTTCATTGGCTATATTTAAGAGGTAGTTAGATGTGGCCCTTGTGGCTAAAGGGATCAGGGGAAATGGAGAGAAGGCAGGTACAGGATACTGAGTTGGATGATCAGCCATGATCATATTGAATGGCGGTGCAGGCTCGAAGGGCCGAATGGCCTACTCCTGCACCTATTTTCTATATTTTTATGTTTCTATGAACAGCAATGTGCCAAAACCCTATGCTACCTTCAGGGAATTATGTACAGCACCAACACTCCAAGATCCCTCTGCACTACAACACTCCCCAAAGCCCTACCGTTCACTGTGTAATTGTGTCATCCCTATATTTAATTTCTGGAGTCATAGGATTTGTGTTCAATTACAACAAATTAAAATGGGTAAGATAATAGCTATTAGAACAGCTATCTCTCTGAGCATGGCAATGCAGCCTTGCTTGACTGATCAGGTTGTCTGTGAAATGTTATGAGCTCATTGTATATAATTCTGGTCGAGTGCTGAGAAAGCATTTTCACTTCAACTTGCACAAGTGATTTATTTAGTTCAAATCTAAATTAATTCTGACTTTGGCATCATGATATCAAAGTACAATGTAATTTATTACACAGCATATGATTTCTGCTTATTACCTGACACCCACTGACTTGAAATATTTATCCCAGGCAATGATATTAAAACACCACTTCCATCCTCAGTCTTAAAATAGAACATAGAACATTGAGCAGTACGGCATATAAACAGGCCCTTCGGTCCACAATGTCTATACTGAACATAATGCTAATACCAACTCTTATTTGCCTGCATGAACTGTACAATAAGTTCATAGGAGCAGAATTAGCCGATTTGGCGCCTGAAGTCTACTCCGTCATTCAATCATGTCTGATCTATCTTTCCCTCTCAACCCCATTCCACTGCCTTCTCCCCATAACCCCTGACACCCGTACTAATCAAGAATCTGCCAATCTCTGTCTTAAAAATTTCCATTGACTTGGCCTCCAGAGCCGTCTGTGTCAATGAATCCCACAGATTCACCACCCTCTGACTAAAGAAATTCCTCCTCATCTGCATTCTAAAGGTACGTCCTTTTATTCTGAGGCTGTGGCCTCTGGTCTTGGACTCTCTCACGAGTAATCCATATCCCCCCGTTTCCTGCATATCCACATGCCTATCCAAAAGACTTTTAACGCCACTATCGTATCCGTCTCCACCGCCACCCCTGGCAACGAGTTCCGGCACTCGGTGTGGAAAAAATTGCCCTGCAAATCTCATTTAAACTTTCCCCATCTCATCTTAAAGCCATGCCTTCTAGTATTTGATCTAAAGAGAAAGACTTGGGAGAAAGGCTAAAGGGAAGGCTAAAGAGAAAGATCTGGGAGAAAGGCTTTGACTGTCTACCCTGTCTATGCCTCTCAGGATGTTGTATATTTCTACCAGGTCTCCCCTCAACCTCAGCATTACAGAGAAAACAATCTGAGTCTGTGCGTTTCTTTGTGTTTGTTGAATGACTCATCATTCATGCTGCAATGTTAAATACAGTAATTTGGTTGCATTTTTTTTATAGAGGTGCTTTTTAACTTCAGAATTCAGTGCAACACATGAAGCATTGCTTTAAACAATGCATCTATGTGTTTTGTAATTGCTTCATATTTCTTCACAGATTTACTCATTTAGTGCCCCTTGTTACGATCTTTACATCAGATGAAATTTACAGTCAGGAACAAAGTAATTATAGTTCTGTAGTACCACAGGGGAAAGCACCGTAACTATTTCATCCTAATTGCAGATGCTCTTGTACAAGAAAGGACACAGTGTACAGAAAGTAACTCAGGGGTTCAGTCAGCATCTTTGGAGATCATGTTCTCCAGAGATTGATTGAAAGAAACAGGCCCTTCGGCCCACTGTGTCCGTGCCGACCATCGATCACCCATTCACACTACTTCTCTGCTATTACACTTTCGCATCAACTCCCTAGTTACCAGGGGCAATTTACAGAGGCCAATTGACCTACAAACCCGCACGTCTTTGGGATGTGGGAGGAAACCGGGGCACCTGGAGGAAACTCATGCATTCACAGGGAGACCATGCAAACTCCACGCAGAAAGCACCTATGATCAGTATAGATCCCGGGGTTAGTTTAGTTTAATTTAGTTGAGTTTAGATGAGTTTAGTTCAGTTTAGTTTATAATTGTCGAGGTAGCTAAAGTGGATTGCATGCTATCCAGTCAAAGAAAAGACTGTACATAAAAACAATCAAGCCGTTCGCAGTGCACAGATAGAGGATAAAGGGCACAACATTTGGTGCAAAGATATAACACTGAAGTTCGATAAAGTCCGTTTAAAGATAGTTCTCACGTCTCCAATGAGCTAGATGGAGGTCAGGACTTTAGACTTTAGACTTTGGAGATCCAGCACTCAAAACAGCCTCTTTGGCCCACTCAGTCCTCGCCGACAAGCGATCACCTGCACACTAACACTATCCTACGCACGAGGGACTATTTTACCCAAGCCAATTAACCTACAAACCTGTACATCTTTGGATGTGTGGAAGGAAACTGGAGCACCCGGAGAAAACCCACGCGGTCACAGGGAGAACGTACAAACTGTGTACAGACAGCACCCGTAGTCAGGATTGAACCCGGGTCTCGGGTGCTAGCGCTTTGAGGCAGCAGCTCTACCAATGCGCCACTGCGCCACTCTAAGTGGCGCCCTAAACTGATGTCTGACGGTCTCTGACGCTGTGAGGCCACAGTTCCATCAGCTGAGTAACTACAGTATGCTTTACCTTGCACTAAACGTTATTCCCTTAACATGTGTCTATACACTGTAAATGGCTCGATGGTAATCGTGTATTGTCTTTCTGCTGACTGGATAGCACGCAACAAAAGCCTTTCACCGTACTTTGATAAACGTGACAATAAACTAAATTAAAATTGTAACTGTGCCGCTCGACCTGCTGGGTTACGCCCGCACCTTGTGCCTTCGAATTGTAGATCACTTGTGTAACATATGGCTTATGATGGGGTTCCTTCATTGCTATTTTGTGTATGTTTCTATGTGTGGCATGGAACCGAATTGTCCTTATCTGATACAGTAGAGCCATGAGTAATAGCCTAATCCCTCTGCAATGGTGCCGCAAGAACAGAGAGAGATGAATTCATTTTGATGAAGTGAACTGAGGTGGTCAGTGTGGTATTTATGTTCTCATTGGCATGTTGTGTTTGTGCGAACACCACTGATTAAACTGCCTTGGTTGTGAAATTGTACTGGAGTCTTGAAGAATATGCGCTTGAAGTATTGGTGTTATTTCTAGTGGTAATGGCTTTTAGTTTGATGCACATTTACAAGATTTTCTATCAGTTTTGTTGGCACCAAGGAAATATTTAACAGTGCTTTGCAGCATTTAAATAACCACATGTACCCATGGAATAAGACTGGAATCTTAGTGTCAAGAATATTAGTGTCAATAGACAATAGACAACAGGTGGAGGAGAGGCCATTCGGCCCTCAGTACAGACAGCACCCGTAGTCGGGATCGAACCCATGTCTCCGCCGCTGCAAACACCGTGAGGCAGCAACTCTACCTCTGCACCACTATGGCAGCCCCAGTTCTTAAGTCCTTAATAATATAGTCTTATCTTGGCCTTAAAGGCCTGTTGTCCTGGCGGTTGCAATGGATCATTGACGTAGAGGTCAGAATGACCTGGTGATGCTTCTTGTTTAGTTTCGTTTAGTTTCAGAGATACAGCATGGAAAAAAGCCCTTCGGCCCAACAAGTCTGTGCCGACCAACGATCACCTTTACTCTAGTTCTATCTCACACACTAGGGACAACTTACAGAAGCCATTTAGCCTGCAAACCTGCACATCTTTGTGATGTGGGAGGAAACCTGAGCACCCGGAGAAAAACCATGCAGCCACAGGGATAAAAAGGGCTGTAGCTTTATTAAGAGGTTTATGCCCCTGTCCCGCTTAGGAAGCCTGAACGGAAACCTCTGGTGACCTTGCCCGCGACCCAAGGGTTCCATGAGGCGAGAGAAGGGGGGAGAAGGGGAGAGAAGTGGAGGGGAGAAGGAGTGGATACAGTTTTAAGAAGTTTAATAAAGTTTAGCGGGTATTTTACCTAACGGTGGGTCTTTTAGGTCCTGAAAACTCCAATGAGTCAATCAAAATGGCTGGTCAGCGAAGGAGATGGCCTTCGACTGCCTGTAAGTAAATAGCGACCCCACTCCACTGGCTTCGACCAAACGGCAACCTATTTTTAGTCGAGGCCGGTTTTGATTTTGTTGAAACAATCGAAGCAACCTAGAAGAAGCCTCGACCACGCGGAAACCACTTTCGACCAATAGGGAGAGTGACCAAAACCTCCGGCGACCTCATGGAAACCTTGGGTCGCGGGCAAGGTCACCAGAGGTTTCCGTTCAGGTTTCCTAAGTGGAACGGGGCATAAGAGATACAGCATGGAAACAGGCCCTTCGGCCCACTGAGTCCACACTAACGATCCATCACTCATTCACACTTGTATGTTATCCCATGTTCGCGTACACTAACATGCAGGTTTGCAGGATAATTGGCTTGGTTTGATTGTGAATTGTCCTCAGTGTGTGTAAGATAGCGCTTGTGTGCGGGGATCACTGTTCGGCATGGGCTCGGTGGGGCAAAGCGCCTGTTTCCACACTGTATCTCTAAACTCAACTAAAGCTAAACTGTACGGAATACTCCAAATGTGGCCTCACCAAACTCCTAGAGAGCTGCATCTTGACTTCCTGGCACTTATACTCAATGCCCCAACCCATGAAGGCAAGCAAACCAAATGCCTTCTTTACCACTCTATATACTTGTGTTGTGACCTCCAAGACCTCATGCGGCCTAACATCGAGGAGTTGGCGGCCTTTGCTGGAGACCGGCTTCGAAAGCTCCTACCGCGGGAGCCTGCGGACTTTAACATTGTGGAACTCGCGGTCTCTGGTCAAAGACCAACTTCGGGAGCTCCAAGCCGCAGGAGCTTTGACTGTCTTCTCCTCACTGTTGGGTCTGCACATGTCTGTAGAGGCCGATCCGCGATCTGCACACCTTTGATCGTCCCGACGCGGGAGCTTCGATCGCCCGACGGATGGTTTGATTGCCCCGACCGTGCGAGATAAATGAGGGACTTTATTGCCTTCCATCATCATCATTGGCGGTCACTCAAAACGAGTATGACTGTCCTCTCCTCTCCATTGGGTCGTCTACTTGTGGGTCTGCAGATGTCTGTAGAGGCTGAGCCGCGATCCACACACCTTGGTGCAAGTGGGCAGTGGAGACTGGCGGTGGTTGGTAATAATAATAATAATGGATGGGATTTATATAGCGCCTTTCTAGATACTCAAGGCGCTTTACGTCGAGCCCCCTTCTCTCTCTATTTACGGTGCTGTCGCTTTGTCCCTGCGACACGGCATAGTTCTATTTTGTGACGTGCATCTCCTTCCCGCACGGATTTCCTCCAGGAGCGCCTGTCCAGTGCAATGTGCTCCCAGTTGCTCGATGTGACGTGGAATTTCTTCAGACTGTTCTTGATGTTGTCCTTAAAACATTTCTTTGGCCCGCCGTGGGCTCGCCGACCTTCCTTCAGTTGAGAGTACAGGATCTGTTTAGGGAGACGTGTGTTGGACATGCGGATGACATGGCCAGTCCATCGATGTTGGTGCTGCATTATTGTGGTGGTGATGATGCTGGTCATGTTGGCTTCCTTCAGTAATTGTGTGTCTTGGTGCTTTTTTTTTAAGTATGGCTGTATTGAGAATGAAGCAGCTGGGCTTGTACACTCTGGAGTTTAGAAGGATGAGAGGGTATCTTATTGAAACATATAAGATTGTTAAGGGTTTGGACACGCTAGAGGCAGGAAACATATTCCCGATGTTGGGGGAGGCCAGAACCAGGCGCCACAGTTTAAGAATAAGAGGTAAGCCATTTAGAACGGAGATGAGGATACACTTTTTCTCACAGAGAGTTGTGAGTCTGTGGAATTCTCTGCCTCAGAGGGCAGTGGAGGCAGGTTCTCTGGATGCATTCAAGAGAGAGCTGGATAGGGCTATTAAAGATAGCGGAGTCAGGGGATATGGGGAAAAGGCAGGAACGAGGTACTGATTGGGGATGATCAGCCATGATCACATTGAATGGCGGTGCTGGCTCGAAGGGTCGAATGGCCTACTCCTGCACCTATTGTCTATTGCCTATTGTAATTCGCATATCACTGTATCTTAATTGGTACACGTGACAATAAAAGACCTTTGAAACCTTTAAATAAAGGAGTTATGATGGAAAATCAAGTGATGACGTTTTGTAATGTTGTTGAAGAACTTCCCTCATTTAACTGCCTATCTGCATATTCTTTCTGTTGTCATGTTTTCAAATCTCTTTCTCACAACATTGCTTATCTTCTTCTGTTAAAGATTGTGAAGAAAGTATATACTTTATCAGTAAAGTTCCCCAACCAATGTTGATTCCGTTAAATGTACATGAGGATGTCATCATGTTGGGCGCGCCATTGCTTATATTTTACAATTGAGTTCCCCAAGTTATTCTCTTTACCTGAACAGAAATGTGTGCACATTCTTCACATGTATATGTACTTGTCTTCGTACCTTGAACGGAATGACTTTTTGTCTCTTTGCTTCATTCACTGCTGTCCCGTGGCACTTCGTTTAGTTTAGTCTACGGTATAGTCTCTTCACCCTGTATACAGCAGACTTTAACTATAAGTCTGACACATGCCACGTACAGAAATACTCAGATGATACAGCGATTGTGGCATGTGTAAGGAACGGGCAGGAGGAGGAATACAGGAACTTGACCAGTGCCTTTTGTGCCTGGAGTGAAGAGAACTGTCTCACCCTGAACACAACAAAGACTAAAGAGATGGTGGTTAACTTTGGCAGGTCCAAGCTCCCCCTTCAGCCGGTCAACGCTGCAGGGGCTGACATTGAGGTGGTGCAGACATATAAATACCTTGGAGTGCACCTTGACAACAAACTGGACTGGTCTGTCAACTCTGACTCCCTCTACAAAAAAGGCCAGAGCAGACTCTTTTTCCTCAGAAGGCTCAAACCCTTCAATGTGTGTAAGGATATGCTGCACATGTTTTACAACACAGTGGTTGCAAGCGTTATTTTCTACGCTGTTGTCTGCTGGGGCAACAGCATTAGTGCAAAAAACAATAGGAAGCTGGTCAAACTGGTTAATCGAGCTAGCTCAGTGCTGGAGGGGAGAGTAGACTCTGGGATGGAGGTGCTTGAGAGGCGTATGAGGCACAAGGTGCAGGTCATCCTGAAAAACCCCGGGCATCCCCACCATATAATTCTGGAGAGTCAAAAGAGCACTCGGAACAACAACCGGCTCCTCTCCCTGCCCTGTAGAACGGAGCGGTTCAGGAGATCCTTCACCCCTGCAGCCATTAGATTTTATAATTCGGACCGCTAGGCTGTAGGGGGATGCATTTTGCAATTACTAATTTTTAACTGTTAATTATTGGTCTTTTTAAGTATTTATTGCTCTCAGGTAGTGTCCACATTGTATTCTATGTATTTTCTGTCTGCGTTCGTTTTGAATCTGTGGGTTTGTTGGTTGGGAGCTTCTGGACATCTGAATTTCCCTGAGGGGATCAATAAAGTATTTATTATTATTATTATTATTATTATAGAGACACTGTGTGGAAACAGGCCCTTCGGCCCATCGAGTCTGCACCGACCAGCACCCGTGTACTAGTTCTATCCTACACACTTCTTGATTAGTACGGGTGTCAGAGGTTATGGGGAGAAGGCAGGAGAATGGGGTTAGGAGGGAGAGATAGATCAGCCATGATTGAATGGCGGAGTATCCTTGATGGGCCGAATGGCCTAATTCTACTCCTATTCCTTATGACGTTATGACAATTTACAAAATCCAATTAACCGACAAACCTGTGCACGCCTTTGGAATGTGGGAGGAAACCGGAGCGCTCAGAGAAAACCCATAGGTTCGCGGGGAGAACGTCCAAACACCGGACAGGCGGCACCCTTAGTCGGGATTGAACCAGGGTCTCTGGCGCTGTAAGGCAGCAACTCTACCGCTGCTCCACCATGCTGCCCTTCGATAGTAGTTGGCTCTCTGCTGGAACTTGCGATCAATTCTTCATCAGCATGTGTCACAGACATCAGTATTTTCAGGCATGTCACTTATGATGATCTACAAATCAAGGTGGACATTTCTATCATGGACATACGATGTACCTTTTTACATTTCAGAATCAGACTACTTCTCTGAGGACACATTATTAAGTTTTGTGCTTGCTTATTGATTCGATAATTGTGACGTTCTCACTTGGATGGAAGTGTCTCGACTTATTGCCTTTTGCTTCCTTGTTAGAGAGTTGTGGTCACAGCCCAGACCATCGGGCAAAGCTGCCTCCCTTCCATTGACTCCATCTACACTTCACGCTGCCTCGACAAGGTCACCAGCATAATCAAGTCCAGTGTCACCCCAGTCACTCCCTCTTCTCCTCTCTCCCGTCAGGCAAGAGATACAGAAGTGTGAAACACGCACCTCCAGTTTCAGGAACGATTTCTTCAATGCTCTTATCAGGCAGCTGAATGGTCCTCTCATCTGCTCGAGTGCAGTCCTGACCTCTCATCGGCCTCATTGGATCTTTGATCTATCTTTAATCAGACTTTATTGGACTCCAATGTTATGTCTTGAACTGAAGTTGTACTCTTTATCCTGTATCTGTACACTTTGGATAGCTTGATCGCCTTTATGTGTAGTTATTTTTCTGACTGGATAGCACACAAACAAAAGCTTTTCACTGTACCTCGGTACATGTGACAATAATAAACTAAACTAAACCAAACTAAACCAAACTGAACTAAACTAAACTGAACTAAACTCAGCTAGACTAAACTAGACTAAACTAGACTAAACTAGACTAAACTAGACTAAACTAAACTAAACTAGACTAAACTAGACTAAACTAGACTAGACTAAACTAGACTAGACTAGACTAAACTAGACTAAACTAAACTAAACTAGACTAAACTAGACTAGACTAAACTGGACTAGACTAAACTAGACTAAACTAGACTAGACTAAACTAAACTAGACTAAACTAAACTAAACTAGACTAAACTAGACTAAACTAAACTAAACTAGACTAAACTAGACTAAACTAAAATAGACTAAACTAAACTAAACTAGACTAAACTAAACTAGACTAAACTAAACTAAACTAGACTAAACTAAACTAGACTAAACTAAACTAGACTAAACTAGACTAAACTAAACTAGACTAAACTAAACTAAACTAGACTAAACTAAACTAAATTAAACTAGACTAGACTAGACTAAACTAGCCGCAGCGGTAGAGTTGCTGCCTTTCAGCGCCAGAGAACTGGATTTGATCCTGACTACGGCTGCTGCCTGTAAGGAGTTTGTACAATCTCTCAAGTGACCTGCGTGGGTTTCCCCCGGGTGCTCCTGTTTCCTCCAACACTCCAAAGACGTGCAAGACGTGAATGTTAACTGGCTTTAGTACAAAAAATTGTAAATTGTCCCAAGTGTGTAGGATAGTGCTAGTTACGGGGATCGCTGGTTGATGCGGACCTGGTGGGCCGAATGTCATGTTTCAGTATCGTATCTCTGAAATACAATTAAATGAAACGAAACTGAACCAAACTAAGCTGAACTCTTTTGTTTAAGAAGGAACTGCAGATGCTGGAAACTTCGCTCCATAGATGCTGTTGCACCCGCTGAGTTTCTCCAGCTTTTTTGTGTACCTAAGCTAAACTCTTCCCTGCACCAAGCTCAATTGTATGTTCATTCATTCATTGCTGTGCTGAGGTAAATCCTTTTGCTGAGTGTGGTGTTGTATTTACAGTACAGGGATATACAGAACCTTGAGAAGAACCTGCCCCTAGCCTTCCTCATTGGAAGCAGGATCAATACATCCAGAAATCTCTCAGGTAAATGGGCAGTGAAATGGGATTCATTATTCAACACCAATTCTGTCAGAATTTCACGTACAGCAATGAGCCACCACAACTATTCCATCGTACATTCTGTGGCAGACCCAGTATCTACAAGTCTGTCTTCCATCCATTTTGAATGTATGTTCTTGATACAAATAAATTGTTGCTGCCTTTCTGAGAGAAGTCAACATGAAGTCATCAGATGGTAAGGTCAATCAACTCCATGGTTGGTGAAGTGTCTTGGGGATCATTGTCATACAGTCATGCGGCATGGGAAATGGTCCCTTCGGCCCAACTTGTCCATGCTGTGCCCATTTGGATAACCGAGTTAGTTCCATGTGTCTGTGTTTGTCCATTATTCCACCAAACATTTCCTATCTATTTACGTGTCCAAATGTCTTTTAATCATCCTCATTGTACCCACCTTTAGAGTTTATTCCAGCAGCTTATTCCAGATACACGCCATCCTTTGTGTGGTGAAATTATCCCTTCTTCCCCCCCCCCCCCCCCCCCCCCCCCCCCTCCCACCCTGCATCAGTCTGAAGAAAGGTTTCGGCCCGAAACGTTGCCTATTTCCTTCGCTCCATAGATGCTGCCGCAACTGCTGAATTTCTCCAGCATTTTTGTCTACCTTCGATTTTCCAGCATCTGTGCAGTTCCTTCTTGAACAAATTATCCCTTCAGATCTCTTTTTAATCTTTTCCCATCACCTTAAATCTATTCCTGTTGTTCTGCACTTTACCCGGTAAAAAAAACGTAACTGTTTGATGTCCTTGTTTTAAATAGGCTTGCCTGTTGACAACATTGACTGTAGAATACTGCATCAGTATTTTGGGCACTTTGCCCCCATCAAGTCTACTCCGCTATTCAATCATGGCTGATCTATCTTTCCTTTTGAATCCCATGCTCCTGCCTTCCCCCCATAATCCCTGACACCCATACTAAACACAACACTAAAGGCTGGTCCACCCTTTCAAGTTGTGTTCGTAGACCTTCTTGAGAAGTACATCTTGCCGAGACACTGGAGAAATGTTTCTGGCAATGACTGAAACTACTGTCAACGTATTGCGGTTTGAAATCCCATTTTCATGGCTAGAATCAGATGATTCAAGCAATATTCTGGGTAGAACGTCAACTGACACACTTTGCTTTCACAAATGGTGTTCAATCATGTAATCATGCTTTGACAACAAAACTACCCTCATATACATCCTAAACATGATATTTAACAAGAGCTAACAATCTTGCCAGCAGCAACTGATGGAATTTCTTCACAATGACGATGATTTCTTGTCTTTCGCTCTCAATATAAATATAGTTTTATCCACTTTTATTAAGAATACCCAAAATCCACGCACCAGGCTTTTCCTGCTCATTAACCATAACATGGTTGACGAGAATTTGTACGTGGTCATTTCATGCAGTGTGCTTCATGCTCGCTGTCTCTCTCTCTCTCTCTCTCTCTCACTCACTCACTCACGCACTCACTCACTCACGCATTCACTCACTCACGCATTCACTCACTCACTCACTCACTCACTCACTCACTCACGCACTCACTCACTCACTCACTCACTCACTCACTCACTCACTCACTCACTCACTCACTCACTCACTCACACACTCACTCATTCACTCACTCATTCACTCACTCACTCACTCACTCACTCACTCACTCACTCACTCACTCACTCACTCACTCACTCACTCACTCACCCACTCACTCACACACTCACTCACGCATTCACTCACTCACGCATTCACTCACTCACTCACTCACTCACTCACTCACTCACTCACTCACTCACTCACTCACTCACACACTCACTCACTCACACACTCACTCATTCGCTCACTCACTCACTCACTCACTCACTCACTCACACACTCACTCATTCACTCACTGGCAAGAGCATTGATCGTAGGAAGCAGAGGTGGTTTGTGGAAGGTTGTTTTTCAGACTGGAACCTTACGACTTGTGGTCTAACCCAGGGATCTGTTATTTTTTTTATCATTTACATAAATAATTTGGGTAAGAATATAAAAGGCGCAGTGATTACATTTGCAGATGACACTAAAATATGTGGTTTTGTAGACAGTGAAGAAGGTTATCAAAAATTACAGTTATCCACTGGACAAAGTGGACCATAGAATGGTGAGTGGAGTTGAATGCAGATAAGCAATTGGGGGGGTGGGGGAGAGACGCCAAGAATGAACAGAACGAAGGGGGAGGCGGATGAGGGGGGGGGGGGGTGGTGGTGGGTTGGGTGAGTAGGATGGGGGACCGATGGTGGGGGTGGGGGGGGTTTAGGGGGGTGGGAGAGGCCTGCTGCCATCTGTGCCGGACTGGCCGTTACTTTTGTAACTTTGTCTGTGTCAACATGTGGCGGCACTTGTGTGTGTACACCAGCCTAGGTTGTACGCAAAGCAAAGCATTCTGAAGAAGGGTCTCCACCCAAAACGTCACCCATTCCTTCTCTACAGAGATGCCGCCTGTCCCGCAGAGTTACTCCAACATTTTGTGTCTATTATCGGTGTAAATCAGCATCTGCAGTTCATTCCTACACAAAGCATTACACTGTACCTAGGTACATGTGAGAATGAAATATCATTATTCAATTAATCAATTAAGTAATTAATTAATTCACCTTGAACTCCAGAACCAGGGGCCACAGTTTAAGAATAAGGGGTAAGTCATTTAGAACGGAGATGAGGAAACACTTTTTCACACAGAGAGTTGTGGATCTGTGGAATTCTCTGCCTCGGAGGGCGGTGGAGGCCGGTTCTCTGGATACTTTCATGAGAGAGCTAGATAGGGCTCTTCAAGATAGCGGAGTCAAGGGATATGGGGAGAAGGCAGGAACGGGGTACTGATTGGGGATGATCAGCCATGATCACAGTGAATGGCGGTGCTGGCTCGAAGGGCCGAATGGCCGACTCCAGCACCTATTGTCTATAGTCACTCCCGCAGTATTGTTGGGTCAGGGCGCCTGGCATTCGATACAAATACACAGAGAACCTTTCCGTGAGGCTGTAAACATGACTGATATAGATCCAGTGCCGATCAATTGTGCCCCCTCAGCTGACAATGAACCATTTTACATTTCCTTATCACACCTTCCCCTTCCGTATCTCTAGACCACCCCACCCCTAAATCTTAGTCTGAAGGAGGGTCTCGACCCGAAGAGTCACCTGTTCCCTTCCTCCAGAGATGCTGCCCGACTCCAGCATTCTGTGCGGATTACAGGTGAGTGCCCAGCGGCTCCTCACGCCGTGGCAAAGACGGCTGCGCTGTGAAGCTGTGGACGTGGTTTTGGTGGAGTCGGGGAGGCGTTAGGACCTGGGGTTGCATCGCGTCTCCGCTCATCAGTTGCAGCAGCCGCCTGGTTGACAAAGTCGCATTGAGACCGTGGAGAGGAGGAGATGACAGCTCGCTGCCACTGTCCGCCCGTCAAGGAAGGCAGCCGATCATCGACCGCTTCACACCAAGTAAGTGACACTTCCAATTGAAATCGCCTTTCCACTTTTAATGTTGACATTTGAAAACGGTTTAATGTGTAACCCATCTAATCCTTCTGCAGACGCTGGTTTAAACCGAAGACAGACACAAAAAGCTGGAGTAACTCAGCAGGACAAGGCAGCGTCTCTAGAGAGAAGGAATGGGTGACGTTTCGATTCTCGTTCCTCTCTCCCCTGACTCTCAGTCTGAAGAAGGGTCTCGACCCGAAACGTCACCCCTTCCTTCTCTCCAGAGATGCTGCCTGTCTCGCTGAGAAACTCCAGCATTTTTTCACCGTCTTCAATAAAATATCTTCAATAGACTCAAAAAGCTGGAGTAACTCAGCTTACATCCTTTGATTTGTTATTAAACATGGTGAATGTGGGATCTGGGGAACGGGCTGTGCTTCAAAACTCGTTTTATATATTCAGTGGAAAGGAAAATAAAATCTCACAAACTAGCGCCCCGTGTTTTGAAAGTAAATGAATACTCCGGCCAGAATAACCAATGCGATTGACGAGACAATTAGCTTCATACAATGGGTTTCGGCCCGAAACGTCGCCTATTTCCTTCGCTCCATAGATGCTGCTGCACCCGCTGAGTTTCCCCAGCAATTTTGTGTACCTAGCTTCATACAATGTTGTGTTATTTTAGTTTAAATCGAACTTCCTGGAGGTGGTCAATGGGACTTGGTGTGTGGGTGAAATGGCCCGTTGAATGTTCTTCCAGCGACATCATGCATTTACAGTACACATCATTGCCATGTTTAGTAGCCATTCAGTGATTGAGGCAGTGCAGCGTAGGTTCACGAGATTAATCCCTGGGATGGCGGAACTGTCATATGAGGGAAGATTGAAAAGACTAGGCTTGTATTCACTGGAGTTTACAAGGATGAGGTTGGGGGGGGGGGGGGGGCTCTTATTATTATTATACAATTATAAAATGACTGGACAAGCTAGATGCAGGAAAAATGTTCCCAATGTTGGGCGAGTCCAGAACCGGGGGCTACAGTCTTAGAATAAAGGGCCGGCCATTTAAGACTGAGGAGAGAAAAAAACTTTTCCACCCAGAGAGTTGTGAATTTGTGGAAGCCAAGTCACTGGATGGATTTAAGAGAGAGTTAGATAGGGCTCTAGGGACTAGTGGAATGAAGGGATATGGGGAGAAGGCAGGCACGGGTTATTGATAGGGGACGATCAGCCATGATCACAACGAATGGCGGTGCTGGCTCGAAGGGCCGAATGGCCTCCTCCTGCACCTATTTTCTATGTTTCTATGTAACACAGTTTCCCTTCAAATGTGTCTTCTCATTCACTGTTAAACGGCCATAAGCAGAAGCGAGGCGCAGCAAACACACCTGCCGGCGAAAGAGGCGGGGGGGGGGGGGGGGGGGGGGGGCTCAATAACAAAAGTAGACACTGGATTTATGCAGATGCTGGTTCAATAACAACCCCGTTTGCCACGTACCCACACTTAGAGCCACGCCGAGGATCTCGAAGCTTTTAGTTTGTTGTTAGAAAGTTGACCTGACTCGTCCAAGAAGCTGGAATAACTCAGCGGGTCAGGCAGCATCTCTGGAGAAAAGGAGGTGTTTCCCTTCTTCAGACGCGTTAAGTTGTGACTGTTGTTTTTTTTGTGTGTGTTGTAGAATATGCGGGGCTTGACAACGCGATGAGCCCTCGAAGCTAACGGAGCTCGCAACAAATAAGAAGAGGTTGTGTTTGGCCATGGAGAATGTAACGAGTGTGATGGTGGACTTCCTAAACAGTTCCCTGAACCAGACGGAGGAGTTGAAGCCAATGCCCCGGAACACTCTGGAGTACCAGGTGGTCACCATACTGCTGGTGCTGCTGATCTGCGGCATGGGGATCGCTGGCAACGTGATGGTGGTCCTGGTGGTCGTGAAGACCAAGCATATGAGGACCCCCACCAACTGCTACCTGGTGAGCCTTGCCATCGCCGACCTGGTGGTCCTGCTGGCGGCCGGCCTGCCTAACATCACGGAGAGCGTGGCCGCCTCCTGGGTCTATGGGTACGCGGGTTGCCTGTGCATCACCTACCTGCAGTACCTGGGCATCAACGCGTCCTCCTGCTCCATCACCGCGTTCACCATCGAGCGCTACATCGCCATCTGCCACCCCATCAAAGCCCAGTTCATCTGCACCGTGTCCAGAGCCAAGAAAATCATCGCCTTCGTCTGGGCCTTCACCTCGGTGTACTGTGTGATGTGGTTCTTCCTCCTGCACATCAAGCAGATCCCGCACCTGGACGGCACCGAGGTAGTCTGTGACTACAAGGTCTCCAGGAGCCACTACCTGCCCATCTACTTTCTGGATTTCACCATCTTCTACGTGATCCCGTTATTCCTGGCCACCGTCCTGTACGGGCTCATCGCCCGGATCCTCTTCCTCAACCCCATCCCCAACACCCCACAGGACATGGCCAACAACTCAATCCACAAGGGTCGCTCCAACACCCTCAAGACGACCGGCGGCCGCAGCAAGGGCGCTCAGTCTTCAAGGAAGCAGGTAACAGAGTCACAGGGTGGTACAGTGGCGCAGTTGGTAGAGCTTCTGTCTTACAGCGCCAGGGACCCGCGTTCGATCCTGACCTCGGGTGCTGCCTGACAATAGACAATAGGGGCAGGAGTAGGTCATTTGGCCCTTGGAGCCAGCACCGCCATTCAATGTGATCATGGCTGATCATCTCCAATCAGTACCCTATTCCTGCCTTCACCCCATATCCCTGACTCTGCTATCTTCAAGAACTGATGCTGGTTTACACCGATGATAGACACAAAATGCTGGGGTAACTCAGCGGGTCAGGCAGCATCTCTGGAGAATATGAATAGGAAGGATCTCGGGTCGAGATCCTCCTTCAGGCACTAGTTCTCTGTTGAAACACAAAATGCTGGAGTAACTCAGCATCTCCGGAGAGAAGGAATGGATGACGTTTCTATAGTCTGAGGTCTAAAGTAGGGTCTCGACCCGAAACGTCACCCATTCCTTTTCTCCAGAGATGCTGCCTGTCCCGCTGAGTTACTCCAGAATTTTGTGTCTATCTTCGGTGTAAATTTAGCATCTGCAGTTCCCTTCTAACGCTAGAACTAATGTGAATGAGTGATCGATGATCGGTGTGGACTCAGTGGGCTGAAGGGCCTGTTTCTATGCTGTATCTCTGAACTCTAAACAGTGCCACACAGGAACAGGCCATTCGGCCCACACAGCCTGTGCTGAACGTGATGGCAATAATAGGTCAACGAGCCATTATTTTCTGGTCTCTGACCTTCAATACTTTGTTCATTATTTTTTCATCGATTGGTTCCAGATGATTTAGATCACATCTTTTTGCACACTCTCTATAACGAGGAAGATAAAATTAATATGAGATTCGCCCATTATACACAGCTAATAAATTAAAGTAAGCACTGGCATGCTAAACACACATCTTGTCCAAGAAGCCGAACTTATTTCCATAATTACATTAGCTTAAAAGTGCAGCAGATAAGTTATACCCACTATTTGAGAAGAAGGATTGAAATTGTATTTGGTTAGAACCTGGAGAAACATAGAAAATAGGTGCAGGATTAGGCCATTCAGCCCTTCGAGCCATTCAATATGTTCATGGCTGATCATCTACAATCAGTACCCCACTCCTGCTTTTCCCCCATATCCATTGATTCTGTTAGCCCTAGGAGCTAAATCTAACTCTCTTGAATACATCCAGTGAATTGGCCTCCACTGCCTTCTGTGGCAGAGAATTCCACTCCAGCATTTTGTGCCTATCTACGGTGTGAAACAACTTCTGTAGTTCCTACACATAGAACTAGTGTGAACGGGTCGGCATGGACTCGGTGGGCCGAAGAGCCCGTTCCCATGCTGCATCTCTATAGCCCAAGCTAAAAATAAGTTGCCATGTCTGATTCAATTTTTTTTTCAATAATGTCGAAATTCTAACAATATCACGCAATGATTTGGTTGTGGCTATAAAAGCACTTCCCTCTTTGGCAGACTGAAGTATACGGTGGCTTTACTTTGACGTAGAAGCAAAGAACTGCAGATGCTGACTTATCCCAAACATAGACACAAAGTGCTGGAGTGATTCAGCGAGTCAGGCAGCATCTCTGGAGAAAAAGGGAATAGGTGACTGTGACCTTCTGGTTCGGGACCCTTCTTCAGGCTGAAATCAGGGGTGAGGAGAAGTGGGAGGGAGTTAGGGGTTAGGCACTTTCATACAAGGCGAATCACACATATTTGTTGTAATTTGAGATTCTTGAAAGGACTTCCTCAGGTTGCAGTTGATGGCGACATGGGTTCAGTACCCAAAGCCAAAGTGAATGCATTTAACATTTTACAAAAAGGTTGTTGCACAAAATCCTTTTTTCTTTCTCTGCGATTAATATGTGTCCAGGATTTTCTATTAGTCCGTTTTGCCTCCGATATTCCTTGCATCATTGTAAGCCTGATTTAAAATTACAGTTGACTCCTGTGACCAAAAATGCTTGTGCAACTGCAGTGAAAAGACTGAGGACACAGTCGATCCCTGCATTTAAAATACATGTTAACCTGAGGCATCCCAATAGCTTTCCTTGCACAGAGGTGTACTGTGGTTGAAAATATATCACACATCAAATATCATATATTATATACCATATATTATATATCACATATCACATAATCATATACTATATATCATATATAATGTATCATATAGTATATAGTATATACTGTATTATATATTATATATTCAACCACAGTTATCCCGACTGTCATGTCCATAGCTGCCTTGTACTTATTACTTTGTTTAGTTTAGAGATATAGCATGGAGACAGGCTCTTTGGCCCATCAAATGTACGCTGACCAATGACCAACCATACACCAATTCCACACCAAACAAAGATCACCCATTCACACCGGTTCAATGTCATCTCACTTTCACACACTGGGGACAATTTTACATTTACACCAAAGCCAATTAACCTACAAACCCGCACGCCTATGGGATGTGGGATGAAACCGGAGCACATGGAGGAAACCCACGCGGTCCCGGTGGAAACGTGCAAGCTCCATGCACAGGCAGGCAGTTCCCGAGGTCAGGATCGAACCGAGGTCTCTGGTTGCTGTGAGGTAGCAACTCTACCAGCTACACCACTGTGTCGCCCTGCATTTGGTCGGATTGCATTTGTGTAGGGTCTTATCTGATATGATTGGAAAGCATGCAAAACAAAGCTTTTCGCTCTACCTCGGTATGTGACGATAATTAACTGAATCTTGAACCTAAACCTCGAACACATGTTTATGTGAAGCAGAAATATGTTACAGCAACATAAAACATGTTCCAGGTGAATGATACATTTGCTGTGGTGCATTCAACAAGAATGATTTCTGAATCAAATGGCTTGGTAAAAAAGTAAATAAAATTGAAATGAAAATGCTGGAAATTCTCAGCCGTCAAATGGCAACTGTGGCGAGAGATACAGAGTGAACATTTCAGGTTATTGACCATCAGCATCTCCTGTACTTACTCCTGTACGTCTTTGGAGTGTAGGAGGAAACCGACGATCTCGGAGAAAACCCACGCAGGTCACGGGGAGAACGTACAAACTCTGTACAGACAGCACCCATAGTCAGAATTGAACCCGGGTCTCTTGCGCTGTAAGGCAGTAGCTCTACAGCTTTGCCACTGTGCTGCCCAACACCCCCCCCCCCCCAAAAAAAATTACATTTTGATTCAGTATCTAACGTTGAGTGATTTCAAACAAGATCTCACATGAGATAAGTATTACAGGTGGCCCCACTTATTCGTGAGTGGTTATGTTCAAATACAGAGCCATCATAGAGTTTTGTATATTAAATCATGTGATCTAAAGGCCAAGTTTCCATTCGCCTTTCTAATATTTTTTTTGTGGCTGAGTATTAAAATTTTAGTGATTTATGCATTTAAAAATGTAAATGACTTAAAGGACACTGTTTCTCGATTCTTGTCAATAAAATAGCCTTCCTTTATTTATAGATCTAAAGGTAATATCTCAAACTCCCACATTGGATTACATTTGCTCTGACACCTTGTCAATGTTAATTTTTCAACTTCCCTCTAAACCAACCAAACAGCCAGCAAAGTTTGCTTATTTAATTTCACAGTTTGGATGCTCAGGTCTTTATTGCTGTGCCAAACTCATTTATAGCTCCCGAGAGGACAATAAACAACATCAAACTAATCAGAGAATGATGCTTTTGTTAGATACAGAATGCTGGAGAAACTCAGTGGGACAGGCAGCATCTCTGGATAGAAGGAATGGGTGACATTCTGAGGAAGGGTCTCGACCCGAAACATCACCTATTCCTTCTATCCAGAGATGCTGCCTGTCCCGCTGAGTTTCTCCAGCATTTATCTTCGATGTAAACCAGCATCTGCAGTTCCTTTCTGTTGCTTTTGTTCCTAGTCTTGTCTTGTAACTCCCAAACAATTACCAACTCCTGTGTTAAAGTTACCTTGAATTCCATTCTCTTTAACTATTTTTTGCTAATAATTAGTTGCACAGATTTATCAAATTATATTTGAAAGTTAAAACCTCCATCAACCCAATAAATGCTTTGCATTCATCTTTATGCATGTAATTTGGACTTAATTAACCTCTCACAAATTTGTGTTGATCAGTTTTGTTCAGTGAATATTTAAGTGTTCAAGACCCCAACAATAGGTACCAGTAAAGATTGATATTAAACATATCTGTCAATGGTCATCTGGCTTCATCCACTAACACTATTGAATGGTCATGCAAAGTTGTGGAGTTACTCTGCGGGTCAGGCAGCATCTGTGGGAAACATGGATAAGTGATTATTTGGGTCAGGCTTCAGACTGAAGATTTGTCTGAAGAAAGCTCCCAAATTGCAACATCGCCTATCGACGTTCGGGAGAGATGTTGCCTGACCCATTTTGTTACTCCAGCACCTAGTGCCTTTTTTTTGTAAACCAGCATCTGCAGTTCATCATGTCTACCTTTGAATAACAGATGTTATTCACAGCTTTCCAAATTGGGAGCCATGACAGTATAAATGTCAATTTGTTTTAACTTGTGATAGAATCTCGACATAGTTACAAGATAGTGTAACTAATTCTTGTAACTAATTCTTCTCACAGGTAGTGTTAAAAATCTGCAATTGTCACCCTCAGACATTTGTCCAGGCTAGATCATGAGGGGGGTATTTAGAGAGGATATAGGTACTATAGACCAGGCTTTAGAATTACAGCGAGGAAACATAGCCTTCGGCCCAACAAGTCGGTGCCGACCAGCAATCACCATACACTAATGCTATTCTGCACACTAGAGACAATTTGCAAGTTTTATCTAAGCCAATTAACCTACAAAACTGTACGTCTTTGTAATGTGGGAGGCAACTGGAGCACCCGGAGAAAACTCACGCGGTGACAGGGAGAACGGAAAAAATTGCGTATAGTTAGCATCTGTAGTCAGGATCCGAACGGGGGTCTCTGGTGCTGTGAGGCAGAAACTCTGCCGTTGTGCCACTGCGCCACGCTAAACGTTACGGGGAAATTGAGGGCAATGGGACTCTGGCACAAAAGAGATGTCTGGGGCAGATCACCCACGATCATACTGAAAGGTAGAGATGGTGCAGGGACCAAGTGGCTGTCTCCTGCTCTTACTCTCTTCCATCTTATATATGGTCTCAAAAAGGTAAGGTCCACCTTTTGAACTGCTCATGAGTGCCAATATTGTGGTAAGCATTGACATTAATATAAAGAACCGTACACAGAAGACTATTCTCTACCTACGAGCAAGTATCATATAAGTTGCAAGTGTTAGAGCCAAGGCTTGGCCAACAGTAAAGGACTTGGATTTGATTATCTTCCACAATTTGCTTGGGTCCGAGAACTACACGAGTCATCGTTTCATTGCACGACTCAGTAACAGCAACAAACCTGATATCAAGAGTCAGTGTTTTTTTGTCACATGTCCCAGATAGAACAATGACATTCTTACTTGAAGCAGCACAACAGAATATGTAAATATAGTACTGTAAACAATATAATAAACTGGAAAAAACCCAGTGTGCATATATAAATATACCATATATATATATATATATATATATAGTTTGTTCCATATCTCTCTACATCATTGTCTATATCTCTCATTGCCCTCTCCTGTGACTTTCAGTCTGAAGAGGGGTCTTGACCCGAAACGTCAACCATTCCTTCTCTCCAGAGATGCTGCCTGTCCGCTGAGTTACTCCAGCATTTTGTGTCTATCATCTGCTGTTCCTACCTACTCATATATATATATATATATATATACATGTACATATACACATGTACACATAAAAAACAAACAATAATAGTGCAATAATAACAATAGTCTATGTAGTTCAGAGCTTATTGGATGTTGTTGTGTTCAAGAGCCTGATAGCTGTAGGGAAGAAGCTGATCCTGAACCTGAGCATTACACTTTTCAGGCTCCTGTACCTTTTTCCCGATGGCAGGGGTGAAATGAGCGTGCGTAACGACCCAACACAACCCTAGTATGGCTTCACTTGGTGTCATGTGAAGAAGTGGATTCAGTTTGTTGCCTGTTTGTGCCTGGACCTGCGTTATTGCAGTATCTCGGAGTCAAGTCCTAGATTTGAGATTCTTAATATATTCTTATATTAATCTGGAAGAATCATTCTCCAGAAATGAAGTTTGATTCTACTTACTTTAAGCATGGGTTTAGCTGGCAAATATATTTTTTTTTACAGGCGGTTGACAGCTTGTCATAACTATTAACATCGTTAAAATGTGAGGAATTGAAAAATTAAGTAAACACTAATGGAATATTCGCTGCATTATGCAACAAATGATTCATCTTAACTTATAATAGTAGTGCTTGAAATTGCTTGCTCTCTGACTGTGACCAGCATAAGCACAGAAAATTGATTGCATTGTTACACCTCATTCATTTTCCTTTCATTATTTCTTTGCTTTCTGGTTGATGGGTGAGATTGGAAGGTGGAAAATGGCCAAAGTGCATGAAATATTTCTTCCCTGGCATTTGTTTCCTTCCACGTCATATTATGTTGAAGAGTTCATCCCAATCCATGGTACCACATCATCAGTTATTCGGGTAGTGAAAGGCCTGAATAGAGTGGATGTGGAGAGGATGATTCCACTAGTGGGAGAGACTAGGACCAGAGGTCACAGCCTCAGAATTAAAGGACATTCTTTTAAGAAGGAGTTGAGGAGGAATTTCTTCAGTCAGAGGGTGGGAAATATGTGGAACTCATTGCCACAGAAGGCAGTGAAGGACAAGTCAATGGATATTTTTATGGCAGAGATAGATAGATATATGCGGGTCAGGTTGCATCTGTAGAGGGAATGGATGGGTGACATTTCGGATCGGGATATTTCTTTCTTGGGGCTGATCTGAAACGTCGCCTATTCATTTTTCCACAGCGCGGCACATTGGCTCAGTGGTAGAGCTGCTTCCTTATAGCGCAAGAGACCCGGGTTTGATCCTTAAGGGTGCTGTCTGTATAGAGTTAGTTCATTTCCTCGTGACCTGAGTGGGTTTACTCCGGGATCTCTGGTTTTCTCCCACACTCTATAAACGTATTGGTTTGATTGCAAATTGGCTTTGGTAAAATTTGCAAATCATCCCCATTGTGTGTAGGATAGTGTAAGTTTGTCCCTAGTGTCTGTAGGATAGTGTAAGTGTGCGGGGATCGCTGGTCGGCGTGGACTTGGTGGGCTGCATCTCTAAACTAAACTAAATTAAATTAAAGATGCTCCCTGACCCATTGAGTAACGCTTCTCTTCTTATCGAGTCCACACACACGATTAGAAGTTGTTCAGCCGGAGCTGAACGCATTTCTCGGCATCTGCATACAATGGTGTCTGTCATGTGCTTCTTGTGCTTCTTGTGCGTGGTGGTGGAAAGATTGGTGGAAACAGGGCTGCGATGTGAACGTTCTTTCCTTGACCCCATTGAGGTACTCGAACACTTTGTGTATGGTTTGCATTTGGCAAGCAGGGTTTTTGAATTGCTGTTCCTATACATAGATTTGGGAGCTGTTATTGAAGGACAAGTTCAGTTTCTTTTTATACAAGCGTCAAGAGTGTTTTATTGTCATATGTCCCGGACTGGACAATGACATTCTTACTTGCTGCAGCACAACAGAATATGTGAAAATGTAAACATTGTAGATAACGGGGAAAAAAAGAAAAAGTTCAATAAATAACAAATATAGTGCAAATAACAAATAATAATATAGTATTTTGCAGTTTAGAGCTCCTAGCTTATTCCTTGTGTTTAATAGCCTGATGGCTGTGGGGAAGAAGCTGTTCCTGAATTAGGACGTTACAGTTTTCAGGCTCCTGTACCTTCTTCCTGATAACAGTGGTGAGATGAGTGTGTGGCCAGCATGGTGTGGGTCCTTGATGATTTGGGCTGCCTTTTTGAGGCAGCGACTGTGATAGATCCCTTCGACGGTGGGGACTGTAACCATGATAGCCCAGTACTGCAGAGCAGTTGTTTGTAGTAACGAGAAACGCTTGTTCATCTCACAAGGAGCAGAATTAGACCATTCGGTCCATCAAGTCTACTCCGCCATTCAATCATGGCCAATCTATGTTTCCCTATCTTATCCCCATTCTCCTGCCTTCTCCCCATAACCTCTGACACCCGTACTAATCAAGAATCGATCTATCTCTGCCTGGAAAAACATCCACTGATCTCTGGCATGAGCTAACACGGTGCTATTCTCATTTATTCTCCACTTGAGTTTCTTTTCCACCGAAGTGGAAATTCTGTTACCCAGAACAAATCTCTGTCCCGCTATGGATCAAAATGGTGATAAAATATCCAGCAGAAAATAACACAATTTCAACCTGGTCAGTAAAATAAATTGGTTACCAGGGCGTAGAATAAATCCTCCCTGTTAGCAGGTCACAGGTTGGGTTGATGTTTAAAGAAGCTTTGACAATTTGTGCTGTGCCTCCTTTGTGAGGTACATTGTTCTGATATGTGTGTCTCATTGATAGTCATAGAGAATGGAAATAACCCATTCGGCCCAACTTGCCCACGTCGAACAACATGCCCCATCTACACTGGTCCCACCTCTCTGCGTTTGGCCCATATCACTCTAAACCTGTCCTATCCATGTACCTGTCCAAATGTTTTCCGCTCCTGGCCCTTTGGCCCACTGAGTCCACGCCAACCATCAGTCACACATTCACACCAGTCACTTTCAGGCCTTTATAATATATTTTCCGTACCTTTATTCAATTCCTTCTGTCCGACAAAACGTTCAAAAGTGCCATTTCCAATAACTAGCCTCTGCCAGCAGTGAATGGAAAATTATTCATGGTATTAATATCTTGAATTATTCTAACATTGATAATGAGATCTTTATATTAGTGCCCTGCCAGTCCTGCCGTTTGATGACAGATGACTAACTCGATTCTAACCTATGATTCATATTCCAATAGATCAAAATGTCAGATGGCCCCCTTATGTTCTCAAAATAAGCTGGCATTGTTCAGATCAGGCTCATTATTTGTTGCCAAAGACTAAACCTGCTGCTTATTGCTGAGAAGGGGCAGGTTCTACAATGCAATTACTTAATAGTTTCAGTCATGCTCAGTGGGTAGCACTCGGTCACAGAGGGAATGTACAAACTCAAGATTCAAGATTCAAGAGAGTTTATTGTCATGTGTCCCAGATAGGACAATGAAATTCTTGCTTTGCTTCAGCACAACGGAATATAGTGGACATGAATACAGAACAGATCAGTGTGTCCATATACCATTGTATAAATATACACACACATGAATAAGTAAACAGATAAAGTGTAAATAAACAGATAATGGGCTATAAATGTACAGAGTACAGACAGCTCCGTGCAAACAGCACCCGTGGTCAAGATCTAACCTGGGTGTCTGCCGCTGTAAGGCAGCAAATCCACCACTACGCCACTGTGATGCCTCCCTAGTCGTGCATAAGTTGGCACAGGGTTCGATCCTGTCTACGGGGCGCTGTCTGTGCAGAGTTTGTTCCTTCTCCCTGTGACCGCGTGGGTTTTCTCCAGGTGCTCCGGTTTCCTCCCAAAGTTGTGCATGTTTATGAATTAATTGGCTTCTGTAAATTGTCCCCAGTGTGTGGGATAAAGCTAGTGCACGGGTGACCGTCGGTCGGCACGGACTCGGTGGGCCGAATGGCCTGTCTCCATGCTGTATCTCTAAAAACTAAATGCCTAACCTTTCTGTGAATCCTCCCACAGTAAGAATCCTTTCAGTGAAATATGTGTGTTTGCTACTGGTCCACTTACCAGTGAATGGTCAGAGAAATACGGCCACTCATTCAAAATTGATAAATAATCTGTTTTTTCATCTTTTCTAGGTCACACAAATGCTGGCTGTGGTAGTTATCCTTTTTGCCCTCCTGTGGATGCCCTACCGAACCTTGGTGGTGGTCAACTCTTTCATGAGTGCCCCCTACCTGAACACTTGGTTCCTGTTGTTCTGCAGGTTGAGCATTTACCTGAACAGTGCCATCAACCCCGTCATTTACAACCTAATGTCACAGAAGTTTCGGGCTGCCTTCAAAAAACTGTGCAAGTGCAAGCAGGCAGAGGCAGAGAAACCCACTGCCTACAACGTTCCTGTTTATTACAGTGTGATGAAAGATACTTCACACGAAAGTCCTGACCATGACCTAACGGAGCAAGAGGACATCAATGGATATCCAATTTCCAACAAGGAGATGCATTTCAATCATTCTTGTGGCCAGAAGAAGTGATATTCATCCCAAAACTAGCATGAAAAAAATTAAATGTTTAAGAAGGAACTGCAGATGCTGGAAAATTGAAGGTAGATAAAAATGCTGGAGAAACTCAGCGGGTGCGGCAGCATCTATGGAGCGAAGGAAATAGGCAACGTTTCAGGCCGAAACCCTCCTTCAGAAGAAATTAAATGTCTACTTGCCAAGAATATGGTTTAAGTTATTAATTATTACCCTTTCCTACCTGCGAACAATACTTTCATGTAGAATTTCCATTCTTTAAATATACTCAAGAAAATTATTTTCAGCACCAGTTATGTTTCAAATCACAACAAATTAGATCATTGATCTGATCTGTAAATAAACGCTGTATTATAATCATCTGCCTTTAACTGATCAGCTTAGTTTAGTTAGGTTTAGTTTAGAGATACAGCGTGGAAACAGGCCCTTCAGCCCACCAAATCTACGCTGACCATCGACCACCCGTTCACACTAGTTTTACGTTATTGCACTTTCGCATCCACTCCCTACACACTAGGGGTAATTTACAGAGGCCAATTAACCCACACAACCTCGAGATACAAAAGTTAGTGGTTTTGCAGGTAGTGAAATAGGTTGTGAACGATTGCAGCAGGATCTGGAGCAATTGGCCAGGTTGGCCTGTGTGGGCGAATTGGGCTGAAGGGCCTGTTTCCACACTATATCACTCTATGACTCTATGTGGGGAGGAAACCCACCCGGTCACAGGGAGAACGTGCAAACTCCACACAGACAACACCTGAGATCAGAATCGAACCCAGCTCTCTGGCGCTGTGAGGCAGCAGCTCTACCAGCTGTGCCACCTTGCAGCCACCTGCTCCAATGTTTAAATAACCAAATATAGCCAAGGAAATACTTATTTTCTCTTTTAATGAATCAGTTATGTTTTTAAATAACAACAAATTCAACATTGATCTTATATTTGAAAAAAAAGATATTGTACAGTATTATATAATCACCTGCCTTTAACAGATCAGAAGAAAAATAGTATGGCTAGTAAAATAGGAAAGGTGTTTATTTATCCGTTTTTATACTTGAAGTAACAATAACATGAGAAATCTTTTTGCCTCCACAAGTTTGTTAGCATTTGCATCATTAAAGGTGTGTATTATCCTGGTAATTCTGATGTAATGCATTAGTTCCTAATTATCGGAACATATTCATTTTCTATGTTATTAGAATAAGAGTAAGAGAATGTGCAGAATGCTTCAGGAACTCAGCCATTTTAAATATCCATTAGGAAGGGGTGTTACAAATGTACTTACACAGACAGACATAATACCACAATACCACTATTCCTTCCCCTTAGTCCAGTTTAATTTAGTTTAGAGTTACAGTCGGGAAACAGGCCCTTCAGTGTATCAAGTCCGCACCGACCAGCGATCCCCGCACACTAACACTACCCTACACACACGAGGGCCAATTTTACATTGACACCTGGCCAATTAACCTACAAAAATATACATCTTTGGAGTGTGTGAGGAAGCCGAAGATTTTGGAAAAACCCGCACAGGTCACGGGGAGAACGTACAAACTCCGTACAGACAGCACTCGTAGACACCCTTAGTCAAGATCGAACTGGACCTCTGGCTCCGTAAGGCAGTAGCTCTACCCCTGCTCCACTGTGCCACCCTTTGCAATTGTAAATTCTAAATTTGGCAATTTCAGGCACTCTAAAACAAATCAGCATTTTAAAAAAAATAACTTGCTTTATTCTTTCAATGCTTACTTTTTGGTAGCTTTAAGACAATCATAAATAAAAGCAAGTGCCATTTTATTTTAGCTTAGAGTTTAATTTAGGGATGTAGCACAGAAGCAGGCCCTTCGGCCTACTGTATCCATGGCAACCACCGAGCACCCATTGATCATCCGAGATTTCTAGATCATCTATATGTGTTAAATAAATTACAGTATTTTTCAATAGCTTTTTGTTTGCTTAACATTGACAATAACTTTGAATAAAAACAATCCAAAAATATAATGGGAGCAAATTATGAGTTAACTTTTTTTCTGTTGCATTCAGAATTCTAAAGTTAATCCTGGTGAATCTTGTTGTGAAGTTTAAGATAATTATGCTGCTATGTGTAATTTGCTGATGTTGATATAGAAGTGCCCTCAAAAAAATGTTGCAACTCCGGATATTTATTAGACCTTTTATTGAACAAACTGCACTTTCAGTGAATGTTATTATTAGATCAATATTTATAGATTAATTTATTGGCCTTGTTATGTATTATTGACATTCCTGTATCGGCACTCTGCAGTAAGCATTTGTGTTTAAAATGCAAGCATTCACTTGAGTGTACAGAAAGCATTTGTGAATTGGCATTAAATAAAAAGATATACATGCTTGTTTGCTGTTACTTATGTTATGTGAGACAGCATTTAAATGCTGATTAGATATCTTAAAGATACATTTATTTGCTTAATGTACTTTTGCTTGTAATATTGATTTATTGTATGTCTGGATAGAGATATTTTTCACTGGAATAGATTTGTGATCTTTTTACTTATGTATGGTATAAATTAAATGCTTGGAAGATGTTGTATATGTGCTGAATTGTAAAGTAACAAGAATGTGCGTTACATTATGTGTATGTTGCTGTATTTAAGCATTGTCTACTGAAGTGATAAATAAACACATAACTCTGGTTGATATTAGAACATTGCATATTGTGTCACTTCTTAAAACTAAGGCCATCGAATTGCAATACCTAAATTTACTGCCTTAGAAGTTGCAAAGCAAGATAAGGGAATTGCAGATACTGGTTTACCAAGCAAAGACACAAAATGCTGGAGTAACTCAGCAAGGGATATAATGCTTGGCTCTATAAGGCGCTGGTCAGGCTGTTTTTGGAGTATTGTGTGCAATACTGGGCACCATATCTGAGAAAGGACGTGCTGGCTATGGAGAGGGTCCAGTGGAGGTTTACAAGAATTATCCCAAGAATGAGTGGGTTAACATATGATGAGCATTTGGCAGCACTGGGCCTGTACTCGCTGGAGTTTAGAAGGATGGGAGGGGAACCTCATTGAAACTTACTCAATAGTGAAAGGCTTGGATATAGTGGATGTGGAGAGGATGTTTCCACTAGTGGGAGAGTCTAGGACTAGAGGTCATAGCCTCAGAATGAAAGGACGTTCCTTTAGGAAGAAGATGAGGAGGAATTTCTTTAGTCAGAGGGTGGTGAATCTGTGGAATTCTTTGCCACAGAAGGCTGTGGAGCCTAATATAGATATTCTTAAGACAGAGATGGATAGATTCTTGATTAATACAGTTGTCAGGGGTTATGGGGAGAAGGCAGGAGAATGGGGTTAGGAGGGAGAGATAGATCAGCCATGATTGAATGGCGGAGTAGACTTGATGGACCGAATGGCCTAATTCTGCTCCTATAACTTATGATTTCTTAAAACTGATTATTACTACTTTCCATATAATTGTCATACCTAAATGTATTGCTTTAGAAAATGCACAGCAAGAAAAGTTGCAGAGACAATGGAACTGCAGATACTGGTTTACCAAGCAAAGATACAAACTACGAGAGTAACTCAGCGAGTCAGGCAACACCCCTGGAGTACGTGGATAGGGACGTTTCGGGTCGGGACCCTTCTTCAGACAGAGAAGGTTCCCGACCCAAAGCATCACCTACAATGTTGCCCAAGATAGACCAATGGTTATATTGTGCAAACAGGCCTATTTATCATCATGGTACGTTTAATCTCCCTTTCATCTGCTGCACATGACAATAAACTCAACTGAACTGTTAAAAGATTTGTAACTATCGATAATTCATTCTTCACTAAACAAATGAAATGTCAAGTATATCTTGCTTTGTAAAGGTGTACAAAATACTGGCGTAACTCAGCGGCTCAGGCAGCATCCCTGGAGAAAACTCCACCCACGGTTTTGTACACCTCTATAAGATCAACCCCCTCATCCTCCTGGGCTCCAAGGAATAGTCCTAGCCTGCTCAACCTGCTCAATGGTAAACGTTGTTGGCTTAAGAGTAACTCGGGAGACGAACTTGGAACATTGCAGAAATGACAAGTAAACGTCAACCTTAAGGGCCTGTCCCACGAGCATGCGACTGCATGCGGCAAGCGCGACCAAACCGGAAGCGGGGGCCGCGCGGGTGTCGTGCGGAGGTCGAGTGATCCCCGTACAGGGCCGGTCCCACCAGCATGCGACTGCATGCGGCGAGCGCGACCAAACCGGAAGCGGGGGCCGCACGGAGGTCGAGTGAGTGACGTGAAGTTCGAGCGAAGTCTGGCGTCGAGACGCTGCGTATGCCCGTCAAGGTGACGCGTACGGCGTCGAGGCGGCTGCGGGTCGGTAGGCCGTTGCCACGCGGAATTTTTGAACACTGTCAGTTTTTCGGAACCCCGCGCGATGTCGGGACCAGCTCCGCACAACTCCATACGTCTCCGCCGATCGAAGTGGGACCGGCCCCGCGAGGCCGTACGGCTCAAGCGACCACGTTAGGTCACGCTTGTCGCATGCAGTCGCATGCTCGTGGGACAGGCCCTTAAGTCATACCCGTGGGAACTCGGTTAAACTCTTGATCATAAACTTGGAATCTCGTACACAACCACGAGTCTTTCATTCGGGGTCACTCGTGGGTCAACTCGCACCGTGAGACAGGGCCATTAGGCCCTTGAGTCCAGGCCACATCCTCATAAAAAAAGGATATACTTATCAATGAAAAATTCCACTATATTTATCAACGGGCAATTCCACCATATTTATCAATGGATATATTTATCAATGGATATTCCTACCATAAGTTTAATCAATAATGTTTAATCGACAATGTTTTCACATGTTTAATCGATAATGTTTTATTATTAATGTTTTATGTATCATTCCTAACAGTCACTGTATGTAATGTTGTCACTTGCAGGCGGAGCACCAAGGCAAATTCCTTGTATGTGAATACTTGGCCAATAAACTTATTCATTCATTCATATTGAGCAGTGGCCAATCGCACCGTAGTTATCAGCGGATAATCTCACCGTTTTCCGATGCTCAGAAATGGGAATGCTGAGATGGGTTAGTAGGAACGGGATATTTTGACTTGGAGGGAAATCTGCTATTCTTTCCAATTCACATCAGCAGAGTCGGGAATATAAAACAAATGTTATTCTAGCAGGGGAGTAATGAGATGGAAAAGTATCCCTGGTCTCTATTATTGTGTTTATTTGTAAGCACAGAACATTATGCAAAGAACACCAAGTATGTTAAAGAACAACTATTGCAAAGGGTAGTTGGAATTTCCAATATTAACAAAACACCTCAGTTATTGCTGTGCTATGGGCTACAAAAACACTTTTTTCCCCTTCAAATCTGCTACCCAAGGTTAAGTTTTAATAGAAACATAGAAACATAGAAAATAGATGCACGAGTAGGCCATTCAGCCCTTCGAGCCAGCACCACCATTCATTATGATCATGACTGATCATCTAAAATCAGTACCCCGTTCCTGCTTTTCCCCCCATGTCCCTTGATTCCTTTAGCCCTGAGAGCTAAATCTACTCTCTCTTGAAAACATCCAGTGAATTGGCCTCCACTGCCTTCTGTAGCAGAGAATTCCACACATTCACAACTCTCTGGGTGAAGACGTTTTTCCTCATCTCAGTCCTAAATGGGCTACCCCTTATTCTTAATCTGTGACCCCTGGTTCTGGACCCCCCCCCCCCCCCCCCCCCCAATATTGGGAACATTTTTCCTGCATCTAGCCTGTCCAATCCTTTAAGAATTTTATATGTTTCTATAAGATCACTTCTCATCCTTCTAAATTCCAGTGATCCATTCTTTCATCATATGTCAGTCGCGCCACCCCGGGAATTAACATGGTGAACCTACTCTGCAATCCCTCAATAGAAATAATGTCCTTCCTCAAATTAGGAGACCAAAACTGCACACAATACTCCAGGTGCGGTCTCGCCAGGGCCCTGTATAACTGCAGTTGGACCTCCTTGCTCCTAAACTCAAATCCTCTCGCAACAAAGGCCAACATGCCATTAGCTTTCTGCACTGCCTGCTTTACCTGCATGCTTACTTTCAGTGACTGATGTACGAGCACATCCTGGTCACGTTGCACCTCCCCTTTTCCTAATCTGACACCATTCAGATAATAGACACAAAAATCTGGAGTAACTTTAGTCTGAAGAGGGTCTCGACCCGAAACGTTACCCATTCCTTCTCTCCTGAGATGCTGCCTGTCCTGCTGAGTTACTCCAGCTTTTTGTGTCTATCTTCAGTTGAAACCAGCGTCTGCATTTCCTCCTTACACCATTCTGCCTTCTTGTTCTTGCCACCAAAGTGGATATCCTCACATTTATCCACATTATACAGTATCTGCCATGCATCTGCCCGCTCACCCAGCCTATCCAAGTCACCCTGCAGCCTCATAGCATCCTCCTCGCAGCTCACACTGCCACCCAGCGTTTGTGTCATCCGCAAACTTGGAGGTCACATTTAATTCCCTCATCTAAATCATTAATATATATTTTAAATAACTGGGGTCTCAGCACTGAGCCTTGTGGCACCCCACTAGTGACTGCCTGCCATTCAGAAATGGACCCGTTAATTCCTACTCTTTGCTTCCTGTCTGCCCATGTCAATACCCTACCCCCAATACCATGTGTTCTAATTTTGCATGCTGATCTCTTGTGTGGGACCTTGTCAAAGGTTTTTGAAAGTCCAGATACACTACATCCACTGGTCTCCCTTATCCATTCTATTTATTACATCCTCAAAAAAATCCAGAAGATTAGACAAGCATGATTTCCCCTTCATAAATCCATGCTGACTTTGACTGATCCTGTCACTGCTTTCCAAATGCGCTGCTAGAACATTTTTAATAATCGACTCAAGCATCTTCCCCACAACCGATGACATAGGCAAAAAAAAGGGAAGAGGTCCTGAAGGGAGGATTTAGGGAGTTGGGAGGAGAGTTAAGGAAAAGGACCAAAAAGGTAACAATCTCAGGATTACTGCCTGTGCCACGCGACAGTGAGAGTAGGAATGGAGCGAGGTGGAGGATAAATGCGTGGCTGAAAGACTGGTGCAGAGGGCAGGGATTCAAGTTTCTGGATCATTGGGACTTCTTTTCGGGAAGGTGGGACCTGTACAGAAAGGATGGGTTGCACTTGAACCCGAGGGGGACCAATATCCTGGCGGGGAAATTTGCAAAGGTCACTGGGGAGACTTTAAACTAGAATGGTTGGGGCGAGGGACTCAAATAGAGAAAGCTAGTAGACAGAATGGGAGGCAGGAAGCAGAAAAGGGAAGCACTCGGACACAAGAGGAGAAAGAAAAAAAAGGAAATAAACAGAGAATAAGAGGCGGGGGTTTCTTAAATGTGCATATTTTAATGCTAGGAGCATTGTAAGAAAGGTGGATGAGCTTAGAGTCTGGATAGACACCTGGAAGTATGATGTTGTGGTGACCAGTGAAACATGGTTGCAGGAGGGCTGTGATTGGAAACTAAATATTCCAGGATTTTGTTGCTTCAGGTGTGATAGAATTGGAGGGGCAAGAGGTGGAGGTGTTGCATTACTAGTCAGGGAAGATATTACAGCAGTGCTTTGGCAGGATAGATTGGAGGGCTCATCTAGGGAGGCTATTTGGGTGGAACTGAGAAGTGGGAAAGGGGTAGCAACACTTATAGGGGTGTATTATAGACCGCCAAATGGGGATCGAGAATTGGAAGAGCAAATATGTAAGGAGATAGCAGATATTAGTAGTAAGCACTAAGTAGTGATTGTGGGAGATTTCAACTTTCCACACATAGACTGGGAAACACATTCGGTAAATGGGCTGGATGGTTTGGAGTTTGTAAAATGTGTGCAGGATAGATTTTTGCAGCAATACATAGAGGTACCTACTAGAGGAGGGGCAGTGTTGGACCTCCTGTTAGGAAATGAGACGGGACAGGTGGCGGAGGTATGCGTTGGGGAGCACTTCGGGTCCAGTGATCACAATACCATTAGTTTCAATATAATTATGGAAAGGGTCAGAACTGGATTGATTGGAGAAAGGCTAACTTTGATGAGATGCGAAATGATTTAAAAGGAGTGAACTGCGACATTTTGTTTTATGGGAAGGATGTAGAAGAGAAATGGAGGACATTTAAAGGGGAAATTTTAAGAGTACAGAATCTTTATGTTCCTGTTCGGTTGAAAGGAAACAGTAAAAATTGGAAAGAGCCCTGGTTTTCAAGGGAAATTGGACATCTTGTTCGGAAAAAGAGGGAGATCTGCAATAATTATAGGCAGCATGAAGTAAATGAGGTGCTTGAGCAGTATAAGGAATGTAAAAAGAACCTTAAGAAAGAAATTAGAAAAGCTAAAAGAAGACATGAGGTTGCTTTGGTAAGTAAGGTGAAAGTAAATCCAAAGGGTTTCTACAGCTATATTAATAGCAAAAGGAAAACGAGGGATAAAATTGGTCCATTGGAGAGACAGAGTGGACAGCTATCTGCAGAGCCCAAAGAGATGGGGAAGATATTGAACAATTTATTTTCTTCGGTATTCACCAAGGAGAAGGATATTGAATTATGTGAGGTAAGGGAAACTAGTAGAGTAGCTATGGATACTATGAGTTTCAAAGTAAAAGAAGTACTGACACGTTTGAAAAATATAAAAGTGGATAAGTCTCCAGGTCCTGACAGGATATTCCCTAGGACATTGAGGGAAGTTAGTGTGGAAATAGCCGGGGCTATGACAGAAATATTTCAAATGTCATTAGAAACGGGAATAGTCCCCGAGGATTGGCGTACTGCGCATGTTGTTCCATTGTTTAAAAAGGGTTCTAAGAGTAAACCTAGCAATTATAGGCCTGTTAGTTTTACTTCAGTGGTGGGCAAATTAATGGAAAAGATACTTAGAGATAATATATATAAGCATCTGGATAAACAGGGTCTGATTAGGAACAGTCAGCATGGATTTGTGCCTGGAAGGTCATGTTTGACTAATCTTCTTGAATTTTTTGAAGAGGTTACTAGGGAAATTGACGAGGGTAAAGCAGTGGATGTTGTCTATATGGACTTTAGTAAGGCCTTTGACAAGGTTCCTCATGGAAGGTTGGTTAAGAAGGTTCAACTGTTGGGTATAAATGCAGGAGTAGCAAGATGGATTCAACAGTGGCTGAATGGGAGAAGCCAGAGGGTAATGGTGGATGGTTGTTTGTCGGGTTGGAGGCAGGTGACTAGTGGGGTGCCTCAGGGATCGGTGTTGGGTCCTTTGTTGTTTGTCATGTACATCAATGATCTGGATGAAGGTGTGGTAAATTGGATTAGTAAGTATGCAGATGATACCAAGATAGGGGGTGTTGTGGATAATGAAGAGGATTTCCAAAGTCTACAGAGTGATTTAGGCCATTTGGAAGAATGGGCTGAAAGATGGCAGATGGAGTTTAATGCTGATAAATGTGAGGTGCTACACCTTGGCAGGACAAATCAAAATAGGACGTACATGGTAAATGGTAGGGAATTGAAGAATACAGTTGAACAGAGGGATCTGGGAATAACCGTGCATAGTTCCTTGAAGGTGGAATCTCATATAGATAGGGTGGCAAAGAAAGCTTTTGGTATGCTAGCCTTTATAAATCAGAGCATTGAGTATAGAAGCTGGGATGTAATGTTAAAATTGTACAAGGCATTGGTGAGACCAAATCTGGAGTATGGTGTACAATTTTGGTCGCCCAATTATAGGAAGGATGTCAACAAAATAGAGAGAGTACAGAGGAGATTTACTAGAATGTTGCCTGGGTTTCAACAACTAAGTTACATAGAAAGGTTGAATAAGTTAGATCTTTATTCTCTGGAGCGCAGAAGGTTAAGGGGGGACTTGATAGAGGTCTTTAAAATGATGAGAGGGATAGACATAGTTGATGTGGATCAACTTTTCCCTTTGAGAATAGGGAAGATTCAAACAAGAGGACATGACTTCAGAATTAAGGGACAGAAGTTTAGGGGTAACATGAGGGGGAACTTCTTTACTCAGAGAGTGGTAGCGGTGTGGAATGAGCTTCCAGTGGAAGTGGTGGAGGCAGGTTCGTTGGTATCATTTAAAAATAAATTGGATAGGCATATGGATGAGAAGGGAATGGAGGGTTATGGTATGAGTGCAGGCAGGTGGGACTAAGGGAAAAAAGATGTTCGGCACGGACTTGTAGGGCCGAGATGGCCTGTTTCCGTGCTGTAATTGTTATATGGTTATAAGGCTAACTGGTCTATAATTCCCCGTGTTCTCTCTCCCTCCTTTAGTGGAGTTACATTGGCTACCCTCTAGTCAACAGGAACTGATCCAGAGTCGAGAGAACATTGGAAATTGATCACAAATGCATCCACGATTTCTAGGGCCACCTCCTTGAGTAGTCTGGGATGCAGTCCATCAGGCCGTGGGGATTTATCTGCCTATATTTAATAGTTTTCTTTTACAGCCCAGTGATTTATCTGAATTGTGAACTGATGCAGCACACAGTAAATTAAGTAGAGCTTCAAAACCATCTTGGAGCTGCACCTGATGCTTCTCGGCAATTCAGATATTGATTGCTCGCTCCGTCAAGAATTTCAATGGGACTTGAGGCCCAACTGTGCTGTATCTCGCTTGATTTGGGCAACCTAGATATAGTCCTCAGTGGATGCTCTCTGGCTGGTGTTGGCAGTCACCCAGATTACGGCATTATTGACATTATTAGTTTAGTTTATTGTCACGTGTACCAAGGCACAGTGAAGAGTTTTGTTGGGTGCTATCCAGTCAGCGGAAAGACAATGCATGATTCCAATCGAGTGGATACATGATAAAGGCGTAGCATTTAGTGCAAGGTAAAGCCAGCAAAGTCCGATCAAGGATAGTCCGAGGGTCACCAATGAGGTAGATAGTAGTTCAGCACTGCTCTCTGGTTGTGGTAGGATGGTTCAGTTGCCTGATAACAGCTGGGAAGAAACTGTCCCTAAATCTGGAGGTGTGCGTTTTCATACTTTTATACCTTTTTCCTGATGGGAGAGGGGAGAAGAGGGAGTGGCCCGGGTACGACTGGCCCTTGATTATGCTGCTGGCCTTGCCGAGGCAGCGTGAGGTATAAATGGAGTCATGGAAGGGAGGTTGGTTTGTGTGATGGTCTGGGCTGCGACCACAATTCGCTGCAATTGGTTGACATTGCGTGTCACCTATATAGTAATGAAATAGGTTTTACCTCTAAATTGGTTTGTATGGTGCAAGAGGCACTGTTACTGTTGACTCAATGAAAGCCAACTAGAGGTTCGGAAAACCTGGAATGATTTCTCGGGAACACCACAGTTTGAGTGGAGACCTGATGGAATGTTTGTAATATTATGAGAGGCAGACAGAGATAGAGGTTCAGAATCTTTCTCCCAGGGTGGAAATATCAAACCCCAGCAGCCACAGCTTTAAGTTGAGAGGGGGGGCACAAACTCCATACAGGATCGAATCCGAGTCTCTGGCGTTGTGAGGCAGCAGCACTACCAATGTGCCACCATGCCGCCCTACAGCTGGGTAACCAGAAATATGCGCAGTACATCAAGTTGTGTCTTGCCAACCCCTTGTACAGTTGCAACAAAATGGCCCAGTTGCTGTTCTCAATCTCTTGATACGCAAAAGAAAGTCACGCCGAACACCATCTTCACCATCCTATCTACCTCACCCCACAAAATATATGGCACCTCTTGTAATGATTCGACTCGAACACATATTAAGGTATAACACATGTTTATTAAATCGCTTACAGCATGGATCTGCATACGTTACAGCTCCGAGCTGCTACTGTTACTAGCCAGAGTAAGCGGCCTCTCGATACTATAAAAGCACATACTAGAGGGAGCTACTACTAACAAGCACTATAATTGGCTAGTATGAAATAGCCTATCTACACTTCTAATAAATAATTCCTCTCAATGACACGGGCCTTTGATCTGGGGTCTATACATATGACCCTGTGGGTCCCGGACAGAGGCTACTCCCACAGGAGGAGACACGGTAGAGTTGATGCCTCACAGCGCCAGAGGCCTGGTTCGATCCTGACTGCGGGTGCTGTCTGTGCGGAGTTTGCACATTCTCCCAGTGACCTGCGTGGGTTTTCTCCGAGTTCTTCGCTTTCCTCCCAGACTCTAAAAGACGTGCAGGTTTGTAGGTTAATTGGCCTCTGTGAATTGCCCCCTAGTGTGTAGGATGCGAAACTGGGATAAGGTGGAACTAGTGTACGGGTGATCGCTGGTCGGCGTGGACTCGGTGGGTCGACGGGCCTGTTTCCATGCTGTATCTCTAAACTAAATCAAACTAAACCAATTGAACAGCTGGGTGCTTGCTTCCCTCTTGCTTCCAGGCATTTTGCCCAGAAAGTCAACTAGTCTGATACCAATGAAGCCTAGCCATTAAAATCAGCATTACTAACACGCAACTCATTTTGGATCAGTATGCCACTAGCTTTGGCTCACTCCCATCTAGAATCTCAAATCAAAATGTTTTCTAATTAGGAGCTGGACCTATTTTTTTAATATATAGGAAGACTCTGTATTTATCCCTCATCATTCTTGTTCTTAGACTGCGTCACATAATTTAAAGACAATTAATTACCAACTATTGCAACACAATGGCACACACAGCTGGTAGAGCTGCTGCCTCAAAACACCAGAGACTCGGGTTCGATCCTGACCTCGGGTGCTGTCTATTTGGAGTTTGCACGTTCCACCTGTGATCGCGTGGGTTTCCTCCGGGTGCCCAGGTTTCCTTCCATGTCTCAAAAGAGGTGAAGGTCTGTAAGTTAATTGCCATTCTGTAAAATCGCCTTGAGTGTGTAAGGTAGGATAACATGGAACTAGTGTCAACGAGTGATCGATAGTCAGCGTGGACCTGATGGACTGAAGGGCCTGTTGCCATACTGTACCTCTGAACCCTAAAGGCACAGTTGTAAGGCAACTTCAAGGTACCACAAAGAGCAATAATGCCCTGGAACATACAGGAGTTCTGGCAGAACAATCATTATTGGTCATATCACTGAGACAACTGCTCTGCTTTTCTGTCTGTCTTTCAATTTGACCTTTCTGTCCTGGGCCTCCTCCATTGTCAGAGTGAGGCCCAGCGCAAATTGGAGGAACAGCACTTCATATTTCGCTTGGGTAGCTTACACCCCAGCGGTATGAACATTGACTTCTCTAACTTCAGATAGCCCTTGCTTTCTCTCTCCTTCCTCTCCCGTTTCCCAGTTCTCCTACTAGTCTTATGCCCCTGTCCCACTTAGGAAACCTGAACGGAAACCTCTGGAGACTTTGTGCCCCACCCAAGGTTTTCGTGCGGTTCCTGGAGGTTGCAGGTGGTTGCCGGAGGTTGCAGGTAGTGGAAGCAGGTAGGGAGACTGACAAAAACCTCCGGGAACCGCACGGAAACCTTGGGTGGGGCGCAAAGTCTCCAGAGGTTTCCGTTCAGGTTTCCTAAGTGGGACAAGGGCATTACTTCCCCCGCTTACATTCTACCTTTGTCCAGCCCCTTAACCCGACATCAGTCTGAAGAAGGGTCTCGACCCGAAATGTCATCTATTCCTTCTCTCCACAGTGCTGCCTCACCCGCTGAGTTCCTCCAGCACCTGCTCTGCTTTTCAATTGTTTTGCAAAATATTTGTATCGAACTGAGCAAGAAAGTGAAGCATTGGTTTAATTTCTTCTTGGAAGCAGCATCTCTAACACTGCAATTCAGAGTATCACATGATTGCCCTGGTGTGCAGTGTAATTTGATTTGACTGGAGAGCAGGCAAACAGAGCTTATCACCGTAATCTCGGTCGATGTGACAACAACTAAAAAAAACAAACAAAGTCCTCCCAAAGTATTTCATGGCATGTGTCAGACTGGATTTCATGCCTGTGTCTCTGATGCATGGATACAACATTTCTCAGTTAGAACCAAGCCTGATACCACAGGGGCAAATTGGTGCATAATCTTTCTACATGAACAATACTGTATTAGTGATGAGAAGCAAACTCTGATCCAAAACGAGTTTCATATTGCTATCACTGAAACAAGGGAGTAGCACAAGTGGGTACTTCAGGTGGTCAATAGTTTCTGTCTAGTGACTAGAATGAGAAAGTGAATTCAATTCAATATCTCTTCAGATCCACAACCTAATGCAATCTGGTTCATTCATAACATAATTGGTTACATTTTTTTTCATATTAATGCACCTTCTCAGAAACATTTTAGGGCCTTGATATGTCAACAGAAATAATATTGTTCACTCACAAGTGTGCAATAATATCATTAAGGAAATTCCCCAGCTGGTAGAGCTGCTGCCTCACAGCTCCAGAGACCTGGGTTCGATCCTGACCCCGGGTGCAGACTGTGAGGAGTTAGTAAACATTGTGGGCCGAAGGGCCTGTTCCTGTGCTGTACTGTTCTATGTTCTATTTTCCTCAGCCAACAGGATTTTGCAGTTGTGGTGGCATGTTTAATAGCTGTGAAAATACTATTGATTGACCTGAACTCTGCACAGGGAACAATGGTGTCTTTTTAAAATTGCTGTTTTTTTCTGTTTTCCTCCCACAAATATGTAATATGTGAATATGTGATTCTGTTCCATTCTGTTTGTAGTTTTTATTTTTTTTGCATAATCCGCGAGCATTGCCACTTTTCATTTCACTGCACGTCTCGTATGTGTATGTGACGAATAAACTTGACTTGACTTGACTTGGATGATTCAGATTCATGTATAGACTGACGAGATGTCAATGCTGGAGGTGCTGTACCGGCGGTGAATCTAGCTTAACATTTGTCCCTTTGTGGTGTCATGGGTTAGGTCTCAGAGGAACGTATGTCAGAAATCGAGAGGAAAGTGGGCAAGTAGAGGAATTTTGGATCGGGACTTGCATTTGATAAGATGGAACAAAGACATGACCCCTTGTACTTGTCGACAGGATCTTTACCATGCGTTAACTCCTGGGGGAATATCTCCTCTCCCCTCCGCAATCAGTCTGAAGAAAGGTCCCGACCCGAAACGTCACTTATCCGTGTTCTTGGGAGACGCTGCCTGAGTTACTCCAGCACTTTGTGTCCTTTTTTGTAAACCAGCTTCCGCGGAACCCAACGTTGACTGACAATCCGCCTCATCTCTTTGTTAACTTTACACATGGCTTTTCCAGTGCATTTTAAGCCAACGTCCTCCACGCATAAATCAGACATGGTTTAGTTTAGTTTAGTTTAGTTTAGTTTAGTTTAGTTTAGTTTAGTTTAGTTTAGTTTAGTTTAGTTTAGTTTAGTTTAGTTTAGTTTAGTTTAGTTTAGTTTAGTTTAGTTTAGAGATACAGCACGGAAACTGGGCCTATCGGCCCACTGGGTCCCCACCGACCAACGATCCCCTGCACATTAACACTATCTTATACCCACTAGGGACAATTTTTCCATTTACTAAACCAATTAACCTACATACCTGTACGTCTTTGGAGTGTGGGAGGAAACAGAGTATCTCAGAGAAAACCCACGCAGATCACGGGGAGAGCGTACAAACTCCGTACAGACAGCACCCGTAGTCGGGATCGAACCCTGGTCTCCGGCACTTAATTCGCTGTAAGGCAGCAACTCTACCGCTGCGCCACCGTGCCGCCCTTGATGTAGTAAGCAAGAACTGCAGATGCTGGTAAAATCGAAGGTAGACACAAAATGCTGGAGTAACTCAGCAGGGAGTAACTCACCCGCTGAGTTACTCCAACATTTTGTGTCCACCTATGGTGTGGATGTGCCCTGGGTTAGGTCTCAGGTGAATGTATGTCGGAGATCAAGAGGAAAGTGGGCAAGTATAGAAATGTTGGATCGGGGCTTGCATTTGAGAAGATGGAACAAAGACATGACCCCTTGGACTTGTGGACAGGCTCTCTACTATGCTGCAACTCCAAGAGGAGTTCAAGCAACATCTACAGCTTTTGACCTTATGAGTACCAGAGAGTTGTGAATCTGTGGAATTCTCTGCCACAGAAGGCTGTGGAGGCCAATTCACTGGATGCTTTCAAGAGAGAGTTAGATATAGCTCTTTGGGCTAACGGAATCAATGGAAATGGGGAGAAAGCAGGAACGGGGTACTGATTTTGGATAGATCAGGCATGGTCATATTGAATGGCGGTGCTGGCTTGAAGGGCTGAATGGCCTCCTCCCGCACTAATTTCCATGTTTCTGTTTCTATGTTGAGTACTGACTTGCTCCTTGCAAGATAAAGGTTAAAAAAGTTGCACCATACTGACTAATGCTATTCCTTCTGTCCAATATTTGAATCATCTCTTCCAACTGCGTGAATACATTGGGATGAGTCATATTTCCTTGGCTGTCTGGCAGGTTCGCCCCATGGCAGTGGCAACTTTAATATTAGTTTGGTGATAAATATTTTGAACTTCATGTATGTGAAGAATGGCACACAATTCAATTTTACTTTATCAAGAGGGTAAAATTAAATATCGCTGTGAATCGAAATCAGGATTGAGCCCAGGTCCCTATTTCTTGATTAGAATGGGTGTCAAGGGTTATGGGGAGAAGGCAGGAAAATGGGATTAGGAAGCAGAGATCAGCCATGATTGAATGGCAGAGTAAACTCGATGGGCCGAATGGCCTAATTTTACTCCTATAACTGGTGAAGTGACACGTTAGTGTGGAAGTTCTTTATTCCACGAGTAGCTTTTTTTCCACAAGTAGTAGCTCTACTCAATAACCAAAAAATCTGTAGCCTCCGTTTGCTCTGGTATTTTATTTAATTCACATGTTTAATCGATAATGGTTTTTTTAATTAATGTTTAATGTTTTATGTGTTATTCTTAATTGTCATTGTATGTCATGTTCTCACTTGAGAGAGGAGCACCAAAGCAAATTCCTTGTATGTGAACAAACTTGGCCATAAATTTATTCATTCATTCTGATGGGGGTACAATTGAAGCAGAAATGTGGTGATTCATGGCTGCATCCCTGTCATCGCCTGAACAACCTTTCAGTAACAAAAGGACACAAAGCGCTGGAGTAACTCAGCAGGCCAGGCAGCTCCTGTGGAGAACATGGATAGGTGACGTTTTGTGTTGGGACCCTTCTTCAGATTGATTACAGGGAGGGAGGGGGCGGGGGGAAGTTGGGAGAGTGGGGAGGCAGGAATGAGGGGGAGCAGTGAGCAGTGAGCCTACGTTGAAGTCTACATTTTCAAGCCCCTGTCCCACTTTCACGACCAAATTGGCGACCTCTGCCGAGTTTGCCTTTGACTCATACTCGCACGAGGTCATAGGAGGTCGTGGGAGGTCGTAGGTCACTCTTCCTCATGCTCGTGAGCGGTCTCCGCGTACTCATGGCCTCAAGTAGGTCGCAGCGTTTTTTTCAGCCTGATATAAAATGTCCACCAGTAAAAAAAAGGTCGGCATGGAAAAAATCGATACTTTTTACTCGTAGGTAGGTCGTAGGTAGGTCGTGGTAGGTCGTGGTAGGTCGTAGGTAGGTCGTAGGTAGGTCGTGGTAGATCGTGATGGTAGTCATAGGTCGGTAACTGGCCCGAGAAAAAAAATGCAAACATGACATCATTTTATCATGTGATCATTTCCCACTCCTAGCTAGTCGTAGTTGGTCTTAGGTGTGGAAGACTGAGGTTGAGGGGGGTCGTAGGAGGTCATAAACATAGTTGTAGGAGGTCGTAGGAGGTATTTTACTTCGGCGAGTCAACACGACCTTTGCATTTTTTTCAACTTGTCTAGGGTCTTCTAAACTCGTGGATTAGGTCGCCCAAGTGGGACAGGCCCTTAACTGCTCCCCTGTAAAACCTCCTCAAGGTATGCCAGCATTGAAGAGATTAGCTTACTCTCTCCGACAGCTTTATTGTGAGACCCTCTCTCACTGCTCCCCCTGTGTGATTCCCGCCTCTCTTCCCCAGCTGTCTCCCCCCCCCTCCCCCCCCCCTCCCCAGCAATCAGTCTGAAGAAGGATCACCTATCCATGATCCCTAGAGATGCTGCCCCAGCCGCTGAGTTACTCCAGCACTTTGTGTATTTTTTTGGAATTGCACTGAATCTCATGACATCTGTCTTATACAAGAGGCATGACAACTTGTCTCTTTGGCCAATCTGCTTATATGTTGCAGACACATTTTGTTTGACAGAACAACCTTGTGGAATACTTTGTGAAATTATGCATTGTTAAATGCACATAGGATTTATTCCTCTTCAGGTTAACCAGAACAGTAGAACCGTTAGGGTCTCGACCCAAAACGTCACCCATTCCTTGTATCCAGAGATGCTGCCTAGTCCCGCTGAGTTACTCCAGCATTTTGTGTCTATCTTCAGTCGACCACCGCTGCATTGATAATCAGGTGCTATAAAATCAGTGTAACCATGCTTATAATCTATGTCTCTTCCTCACCAAGATGATCAGTGGTGTAGAAAATAATGAAAATTAAGGTGAAGACATAGAAATACGTTTTTTTTTTAAATAAAACCCTTCCTATACAAAAAACATGTCCCAGATCACCTGATAGGAAATATTTGTTAAACCTCTGTAAATCCCAAGAGTAGTCTGGCAAAAGTCAATGCACAATCCTTGCAGGTGGTAGGAAGTATCACTGGCTTTCCATACCTCTCCTGAATAAAGTTCTGAGTGTCCAAGATAGGGTAGACAGTCAGAACCCTTATCCCAGAGCGGAAATATCAAAGACGAGAGGGCATAGCTTTAAGGTGTGAAGGTCAAAGTTTAAAGGAGATGTCTATGCCGAGGTTTCTTATTACACTGAGGGTGGGTGGGTGCCTGGAAAGCACTGCCAGGGGTGGTGGTGGAGGCAGATATGATAGTGGCGTTTAAGAGGGCTTCTGATAGGCACAAGAGAATGCAGGGAATGGATATGGATCATGAGATGAGATCAGGTTATCATGGCATCATGTATTGGTACATATATTGTGGGCCAAATGGCCTGTTCCTGTGCTGTACTGTTCTACATCATATGTTCCATGGTCTAGCTGCTAGTTTCTAGTTTTAGAGATACAGCGTGGAAATAGGGTCTGAGGCCCACCTAAGGTCCACACCAACTATCGATCACCCGTTCACTCTGGTTCTAAGTTATCCCATGATGTGAGAGGAAACTGAAGCACCCGGTGGAAACCCATGTGGTCACAGGGAGAACATGCAAACTCCACACAGACAGAACCCGAGGTCAGGATCGAAACCAGGTCTCTGGCGCAGTGAGGAAGTGGAAAGTGTAGAAAGGAACCTCTTCTTCTTTCGTGTCCATCATCTATGTTTCAAATGTTCGGCCAGGCTCTTGCACAGTGGACAGCCTTCTTGTTTGTCACCACTAGATCTTCCAGGCAGCCATGGTTCACCAAGTGGTGATGCTGCAGATGCTGCTATATACCGAAGGTAGACCCAAAAATTGCTGGAGTAACTCAGCGGGTCGGGCAGCATCTTTGGAGAAAAAGGATGGGTGATGCGTCGGGTTGGGACCCTTCTTCAGACAGATCAGCTCTACCAACTGTGCCACTGTGCCACCTTCAAACAGCATAGGGCATAATTATTCAGCTGAAGAATACCAATCCATTTGCAACGGGGCATTGTTGAGAGCAAATGCATGCAGTCACCACAACCCTGAATGTGCTTCATAATGTTCTAGCTTTAAACCTAGCAGGACTTCTCTTGATGAATTTATGATTCTATGCACACTCAAACGAGTCTTTCCCTTCAGCTGTAGTGTAATAAACTGCGGACAATTCCTTCTAAGCAGCTCTGCAGGGAGAAGCATGAGATACAAACAGATAAAAACAACCCTAATTGAAAAGCAATTGCTTTGAGATGAAACAGAGTGCTGGTTGACAATAGTCATTGCAAATTTAGTTTCATGCACTTCGTTTAAGATATCGGCAAAAATCATTTGTAGTTGACGTCAATTGCAATGAAAGGTAGGAGGACCAAAAAGCTTTTTTTAGTCAGATAGCCACTTACAAACACAAGGGATAGGGTCCACAACTAAATCTCATATTGGTATTTCCACACATCCTGGTCTGGCATTGTGGTACAAATGTGAATCTTGTCTTTGCAAAATAAACATTTTTATTTATATTTTTAAACGTCTGAGCATTAACTTTCACCTTGCATGCTTTGCACAGCAAACAGAAACATGTTCCTTCAACAGATGGCAATGGATTTGCTTAGGAACGAACTGCAGATGCCGGTTTAAAACGGAAGATAGACACAAAATGCTGGAGTAACTCAGCGGGACAGGCAGCATCTCTGGAGAGAAGGAATGGGTGACGTTTCGGGTCGAGACCCTTCTTCAGACTGTATTTGCAGTTGCATGACAGACATCTTTAGACTTTAGACGTAATAGATGCAGCACGGAAACAGACTGTTTCCCCCACCGAGTCCACGTTGACCAACAACCACCCTGTACACTAAGACTATCCTATTCTAGGGACAATTCACAATGTTACTGAAGCTGATTAACCTACAAACCTATACGTCTTTGTAGTGTGGGAGGAAAATCAAGCACCCTGAGAAAACTCACAGTCACAGGGAGAACGTGCAAACTCCATACAGACAGCACCTGTAGTCAGGATCGAACCCGGGTCTCTGGCGCTGTGAGGCAGCAGCTCTACTGCTGCGCCACTGTGCAGCCCATCTAAAAGTATTATTGAGGTTGACTTGAAACGTGCAAAAAAAAAACACATTTTTTCTCTTTGAAAAATTTAAATTAAATTCAAATTTTTAAAATTTAAATTAAAAATTGTAATTAAAAGTTACACTTCTCTCACTAAATTAAAATGCTCTCTCTTTGTATGTGCACAAAATCACAAAGTTTCCAACCACACCAGGGAAAAGAATAAATCTGGTTGTTATATGCACAGACAATGCTTAAACTGCCTGAATTACATTAACATTCGTTGGGCTCAGTTCAACAGTTTAATCTACAATGCCGGATTTAAAGGCTTTATCTTAACATAATACTGCAACAGAAGTTCTGGGTTGACTTTCTTATTGGCATTTGGCCAAACCCATCAGCAATAATGTGTAAGAAAGAACTGCAGATGCTGGTATAAATCGAAGGTAGACACAAAATGCTGGAGTGACTCAGCGGGTGAGGCGGCATGATGCTGTACTGTATCTCATCATTTTATATACTTCCATGGGGTGGAAGATTGCAACCTTCACGTGGTCCGCCCTATATCAATGAATGCAATCAACCTGGCCTGCACATTCAAATAAGATCAAATAGAACAAATGGTCCTACAACTTTAGGCTGTGCACACCATATACTAGAAGATATACTTCCATCATGATTCCCCTCAACATCTGACACTTCAGAGCAAAGTTTGTCCAACTTCTCCTAATAGGCATATTTTAAAATTCAGGTAGCTTTCTGGTAAATCCTTACGGAGCCCTTTCCAAAGCCTCCACATCCTTCCTCTAATGGGATTACCAGAACTGCACAGTATCTTTTTAAACTACTTTAAACTGCACAGAACTGCACGGGAAGGTAGACGCTCCCGCCCCCATGAGTCTCGGGCAGATGGGGCTCGTCAGCCTGGGAGGCAGTCCATCTAGGAGAGGGAAAACTCTGGTGTAAACCTCAAGAAAATCCAGAGACGGAGCCCCTAAGGCAGTTCGTCGTTGTCTACAACCTCGCTCTGGCAGCTCCTGCGACGGCGCTGGTGCCAAACTGTAACGGCCCTGCTGTTCCTTTGGATCGATCAGCGACGTGGAGAGGGGGGACGTGCTGCCTGGGCAACAGCCTGTCCTCCATAAGACATCGCCCAGGCTTGCATCCGACCACACATCACCTGCAAACTAGGATGCATCACCATTGGTCAGTCATGACCGAGGGGGGCCTACAATACAGTATCTTCCAATTGCAGCCGAACCAAATGTTTGTAAAGCTACTCATTTCATAAGGATCAGAATTAGGCCATTTGGCCCATCATCCTACTCTGCCATTCAATCACGGCTGATCCATCATTCCCTCTCAACCCCATTCTCCTGCATTCTCCCCATAACCCCTGACACCCGTACTAATGAAGAATCTATCTATCTCTGCCTTAAAAATACCCAATGACTTCACCTCCACAGCCGCCTGTGGCAATGAGTTCCACAGATTCACCATCCTCTGACTAATGAAATTCCTCCTCATCTCCTTTCATTCTGACAAGGTATCAAACGAGGGCAAAAAAACTGTTACAGTGATGTTACTACTAATCTGACATCAAGCACCACAAGAGAAGTGAGTGGAAGAACAGAATGTCTCTGATATCCGCCTTGGGATTTAGTTGCATTTAACTGCACATTGGCAGCTGTTGGGAGCTGAATAAATTGACAGCCAAAAGTCAAGTTGACAACAAGAGGGGTGGGGGTGGGGGTGGGGGTGGTGATTGTCCTTATTTTCTTAAACTACTATTTTCAAAATCACATGAATTGGGGAACTAGTTCCAAGTTAATTACAAAATGGCTGTGAAATTTCAGTCGAGACTTGTCCTTTGTTGGAAGTACAATGTAAATTGTATATTAATCTTAATGTGACAACTTCAGAATAAAATAAACATGTATGTCTACTTTACAGAAATGTTAGTGTGGGAATGGGAGGGAGAGCTAAAGTGTTTAGCAACCGGGAGATCGTGTAGGCCTAGGAGGACTGAGCAGAGGTGTTCAGCAGAACGATCACCAAGTCTGCCCTTGGTCTTGCCGATATACAGGTGTCCACACCTGGGACAGTGGATACGGTAGATGAGGCTGGAAGAGGTGCAAGGGAACCTCTGCCTAAATTAATCTCATCTGCCTGCAAATGATCCATACTCCTCCATTTTGTAGGAGGAAGATTTAATAGGAACCTGAGGGGTAACACAAGTGTTGGGTGCATGGACTGAGCTGCCAGAGGAGGTAGTTGAGGCAGGTACTTATTGCGACGTTTAAGGAACATTTAGACGTACATGGATAGGATAGACTAAGAGGAATATGGGCCAAATGCAGGCTGGTGGGATTAGTGTAGCTGGGACATGTTGGTTGGTGTGGGCAAGTTGGGCCTGTTTCCACACTATGAGACTATGACTCTATATGTATTTATAGCAAAAATATTGGAATAAATGGGATGCAAAATATTGTCTATTCACAGAGAAGTTATATGGTTTTTATTCTTACATTAATTTTTATCTGAAATCTCTGCGTCTGTCAGAAATGCTGTGGAGGCTGTCAATGGATATTTTTAAGGCAGAGATCGATTCTTGATTAGTACGGGGTGTGAGCGGTTATGGGGAGAAGGCAGGAGAATGGGGTTGAGAGGGAAAGATAGATCAGCCATGATTGAATGGTGGAGTAGACTTGATGGTCCAAATGGCCTAATTCTGCGCCTAGAAATTATGAACTTATCAAATTAGTCTCTCTACCTGTATTTTCTCCTGAGAATATATTATTCACACTTATGGATATTAAATTCCATCCACAAGTATTATCTCAACACAGCTTCATTTTTAACATAATTCATTCTGTCTGTCTGTTGCTTTGTGAATTGTAATATGGGCAACACTCCTTATTGCCTTTATATCAATGGTATACATATGGATAAGCAGGAGGTTCAACATCATAAGTTCATAAGTGATAGGAGCAGAATTAGGCCATTCGGCCCATAGTGGGACAGAGATTTGTTCTGGGTAACAGAATTCACACTTCAGTGGAAAAGAAACTCAAGTGGGAATAAAACAGAATAGCAACATGCTAGCTCAGGCCAGAGATCAATGTATATGTTTAAGGCAGATAGAGAGATCGATTCTTGATTAGCACAGGTGTCAGTGGTTCAGTGGTTATGTGGAGAAGGCAGGAGAATGGGGTTAAGAGGGAAAGATAGATCAGACATGATTGAATGGTGGAGTAGACTTGATGGGCTGAATGGCCTAATTCTGCTCATATCACTCATGAAAACTTGGTAGCAAGGCTGATTGAAATGTGAATTCTTGCATTCTAGTGATGAACTAAAAATAACCTGCCAGGTTAATTGCCACTTGGCCTCTCACAACAAAGTGAATACATTTCATTAATGAATTATTAAAATAAATGTTATGACAGCTTGCTAATCTTCGAGGATGCGGGACGCAATATCACAACATATCTCATCATGAACATTCAATGGCTTTTATGTCCAATGCCTTTTTCATAAACCTCTGAATAAATGTCAGATTATATATTCATAACAAAACGATGCAGCACGGTGGTGCAGCGGTAGAGTTGCTGCCTTACAGCGCCAGAGACCTGGGTTCGATCCTGACCATGGGTGCTTGTCTGAACAGAATTTGTACGTTCTGCCCATGACCTGCGTGGGTTTTCTCCGAGATCTTTGATTTCCACCCACACTGCAAAGACGTACAGGTTTGTAGGTTAATTGGGACTTGGTTGAAATGTATAAATGTAAATTCGTCCCTAGTGGGTGAAGGAAGTGTGCGGGGATCGCTGGCCGGCACAGACCCGGTGGGCTGAAGGGCCTGTTGCAACGCTGTATCTCTAAACTAACCTAAATTAAAAACTGCTGTGTGTTAGAATAAAAGCCAGAAAATTAGGGGTTCAGACATCAAAACTTATCAGACGTTACGGAAGTGCAGCTTGTAGAGCTGTGGTCTCAGAGAGCAAAAGACCTGGGTTTTATCCTGATCTCTGAGTCAGTGTGGAGTCCAGATAGATTTCCCACATAGATTTCCTTTGGGTGCTCCAGTTTCCACCTCCCTACATCCCAATGGCGTGTAGGTTGGTCGGTTCGATGGCCTCTGTAAATTGCCACTAGGGGTAATTGATAACAAGATAGAGGGAGATGTCAGTGTGGACTCAGTGGGCCAAAGGCCCTGTTTCCATGCTGTACCTCTCTCTATCTATGTCAGACAAAGAGCAGTTTTACAATCTAGTATCACAGGACTTCTACAGTCTTGAAGCATTTTCTGAACGCATTGAAAAGAAGAAATTCTATCTTCTGAAAAATGCTTTATTACTCTATTGATTTTATCATGCTGCTGTTATTTAATCGCATGCGAGTTATCAACTCTATGTAGACGACTGTGATAGGAATATTAATGGTGTCTAGACACCAGCGTCGTCTCTTCCCACTCACCATCTAATATTATTCTGATGAAGGGATTTTGACCTGAAACATCAGCATTTTAGGATTAACATTAGGAGGGAGAGATAGATCAGCCATGTTTGAATGGCGGTGCAGACGTGATGGGCCGAATGGCCTAATTCTTCTCCTATCACTTATGAACGTATGAACTCATGCTTCAGATTCCAGCATCTGCAGTATTGGGCGGCAATGTAGCGCAGCGGTAGAGTTGCTGCCTTACAGCGCCAGAGACCCGGGTTCGATCCTGACTACCGTTTCTACGTTCTGCCTGGGTTTTCTCCGAGATCTTCGGTTTTCTCTCACACTCCAAAGACGTACAGGTTTATAGGTTGGTATTGGCTTGGTATAAGTATAAATTATCCCTAGTGTTTGTAGGTTAGTGTAAATGTGCAGGGATCACTGACCAGCGCGGACACGGTGGGCTGAAGGGCCTGTTATCACGCTGTATCTTTAAACTAAACTAAAACTATTATTTATTTGCCAAATATTTTTCCCTTTCTTTCTGACATTTATTCACGACAAAATGTTTTCATAGCACCATCTTCTCAGCGCCTGTCTCCAGCCTCAACACTTGCCACTTGTCTTTGCCATTGTCACTGGGAACGGAAAAATGAAATTCATATTTGCTGCAGCTTAAAAGCCTGGTCCCACGGTACGAGTTCATTCCAAGAGCTCTACCGAGTTTTAAAAAAATTAAACTCGTGGTAAGCACGGAGAATGAACGTAGAGGGTACGTCGGAGCTCGGAGACGTCCCTTAGCGGCTCGTACCGCTAACGGCAGGTACTCGGGAAGACTCGCTAATGGCAGGTAAGCACAGGAAGACTCGTGGACATTTTTCAACATGTTGAAAAATGTCCACGAGAGCCCCGAGTACCGACGAGCGGCCATTACCGTAAATCTCCGAGTTCGAATCAGGGCAAACTCGGGAGAGCTCTTGGAATGAACTCGTACCGTGGGACAGTACTTTCACAGGCTCATTAACACAACAAAACAACAAATAAATAGACAACATATCAGGGGGGGGGGGAGGGCACAGGGTAGCCGTGGTAGAGTTGCTGCCTCACAGCGCCAGAGACCCGGGTTCGATCTTGATTATCGGTGCTTGTCTGTACGGAGTTTGTACGTTCTCCCCGTGACCTGCGTGGGTTTTCTCCGAGATCTTCGGTTTCTTCCCACACTCCAAAGACGTACAGGGATTGCTGGGATTTGGCTGCAAATGATCCATACTCCTCCATTTTGTACATATTCGTGTGCCCAGATTAAACCCTCTACAACACTATTATTGTGACTGCCTCCACCACAGTTTCTGTGAGCGATTTCTATTAATAAAATAAACATTTAAAAAAACAACGTCCCTGTCTTTGAATCCACAGGACATAAATAGCTCATTCACCCAACTGGTCTATATCTGTGACCATCCTTCACATCCACCTCATCGCACTTCATCAGCATGACCTGCTGGTGTGAAACAGAACTTTGTGTATCTTCAGCAGATGCTTGAATACTCTTGCATTTACTCATTAGGACGGCATCAGTCAAACTGTGAACAAAACGCCGTGTTCACAAGATCAGAATGATCTTTCTCGCATGAAGATTCTGTTCCGTCTCTCTCTCTCTCTCTCTCTCTCTTCAAGAACCCGAGTCCATCCCTGATTCAGCTTCTTACTTTATTGGTCTCTTCTGAGAAGATCAAGTGAGGTCAAGTGAGCCATCATCTTGAGAAGATGTAGCCAAGTTGGTCACACAGGCCAGACATCCCGCCATTGGCTACATTTACACTTCACGCTGAAAACATACTGTAATCAAAGACTTGTCCCACCCCGGTCATTCTTGCTTTTCCCTACTCAAGCCAAGAGAAGGTACAGAATCTTGACAGAGCACACCACCAGAACTTCTTCACCTCTTGTGTCAGGTTTCCGAAATATCCTTCCATAAGCCAGGGTATTGTCCGATTCCCCGTCACACCCCAACAGTATGAACATTGAATTTGCCTACTTTAGTTAACTAACCACCCTCCCCCCGTCCCTTCTTCCCCCCCCCCCCCCCCTTCTTTCCTCCCCTGGGCCCCACCTGCACTTGCAACGACTTCTCCCATCCCCTTTCACCTACATTCCTTCCTCTAGCTTCACAATTCTTCAACTCTTCAATCCTTATGTCTCACACCTTCGGTCTTTTCATCTCTGTCCTTTGCTCAGCTATTTGCCTATCAACCCCCCTCAGACACACACACACACCCCCGGGTGCTCAGCTTTCCTCCCACCCTCCAAAGACATACAGGTTTGTAGGTTAATTCTCTTCTATAAACTGTAAATTGTCCCTAAGATGTAGGATAATGTTAGTGTACGGGGTGATCGCTAGTCAACGTGGACCGAAGGGCTTGTTTCCACGCTGTATCTGCAAAGTCTAAAGATGCTGCCTGCGGGAGATTGCAACATTCACGTGGTCCGCCCTGTTTCAACGAATGCAATCAACCTGGCGTGCACAATCAAATAAGATCAAATAGAACAAGTTGTCTTACAACTTTAGGCTGTGCACACCATACGCAAGAAGATGAAGTAGATGCTGCCTGACTTGCTGAATCTTTCCAGCATTTCTTGCTTTCCTTCACTTATCTCGAGGTCTCTCCTCCCACTGTTCTCAACATTTGCTGTCCTCCGGCACATCCCACGATCACAATACCATGCTTAGCATTCACAGCCCAGTTAGAACCACCCCCACCACTCCACACTCACACAACGCTCCAGTCGCTAACTCTTCTCACTATCAAAGGCCTTGGCAGCTTGGAGCAGCAATGTGGAAGATTTGGTCGGAATTCCTCATCTGTTATGTCGCAAAATATAATACCAGATTAATGTATTAAGTTGAGTTAGAGTAAAATGATTAAATGTATTTAACTCTTTAACCACAAAGGTTAACTTGACATACAGCTGCTTCAAAGAAGATGTACGCAGCAAAAATAATATAATGTGTGAAGAAATTCCAGAACTGTTCTATTTTGGAGAAAGTTTGCTTGCAAGTGTTAAGTACAAAAAATGCGGAAAATTCTTTGTTTGTCAAGAGGCAAGTTAAAGATACAAAACCATGTGAATTTTATTTCTGGTTTTAGAGGTACCACATGGAAACAGGCCCTTCGGCCCATCGGATCCACGCTGACCAGCGGTCCCCCGGTAGTCGAGTTCTATCCTACACACTAGGGACAATTTACAGAAGCCAATTAACCTACGAACCTGCAGGTCTTCGGAATGTGGGAGGAAACTGGAGCACCCAGAGAAAACCCACGTGGTCACAGGGAGAAGGTAAAAGCACCAGAATCACCCGAATACAGACAGCACCCGTAGTCGAGATCGAACCCGGGTCTCTGGCGCGGGAAGGCAGCAGGCGCCACAATGCCGCAGTATTAATCATAGACTCAGAGACACACAGCATGGAAACAGACCCTTCGACTGAACTGGCCCACTCTGACCAACAAGCCCCATTTACACTAGCCCCACCTGTCTGTGTTTGGCCCATATCTTGCTAAACCTATCGAATCCATTAATAGCTCAAAAAATATGGGTATGATGCAAATAAAGAACAACATACAAAACAATTCTGTACAAAAGAAAATGAATTTTAAATGAGGTACTTGGTGACATTCTACACACTCTTGGCAATGTTTTAAGCCATTGGAGAGTTTCAAAAACAATTACTGCAAAGAACAAAGGTATTTTTGCATTATAATGCTAAATATATGCATGGAAATGAGACTGCTCCAATTGTAAAGCAGTGGACATGTTTTGTTTGATGTTAGATAACAGAATAGAACACTTCAAAAAAAGAATAGCTTCAGATACATAATTGACTGAATATTTATTGGGTTATTCTGAATAGAATTGGCCAAATTATACATAATTTGAAAAACATCTTCAATTTTATGGACTCAATGAGGGTCTGTTTTTGGAAGATTCAGACCATTGCCCTAAAGTGGAAAATTTAATTAAGACCATTCTGATATTGAAAGAGAACCTTTTCTACAAATTGGATCACATGGCATTGAATGAATGAATGAATAAGTTTATTGGCCAAGTATATTCACATACAAGGAATTTGCCTTGGTGCTCCGCTCGCAAGTAACAACACGGCATACAGTAACAATTAAGAATGACACATGAAACATTAAACATTAATAATAAAACATTACAGTTTAAACGTGAATGAAATAAAATACCAGAGCAAAATGAGGCTGCAGACTTTTAGTTATCGAGTAGAGCTACTACTCATAGAAAAAAACATTTTTTATGTCTGGCTGTGGCGGCTTTGACAGTCCGGAGTCGCCTTCCAGAGGGAAGTGCTTCAAAGAGTTTGTGGCCAGGGTGAAAGGGGTCAGAGATGATCTTACCCGCTGGCTTCCTGGCCCTTGCAGTGTACAGTTTGGGTTTCTGCCCAAAACGTTGCCTATTTCCTTTGCACCATAGATGCTGCTGCACCAGCTGAGTTTCTCCAGCATTTTTGTGTAAAACCTTCGATTTTCCAGCATCTGCAGTTCCTTCGTAAATAAATTGAATGTATATTGGACTGAACTAATATTACTGGCTGCAAACTGTAATTTGGAAGCCTGAGGGACCGACCCATCAATCCATGACCAGATTGTGTGAAGGACTGGACTTGTAAGATTAAACAAGCATCTGTTTAAACAGATTTGGTCCTGGCAACCTGAGTTCAATCTTACAGGAGCTGTCCAAAGTCAGAGTTGATGAATTGGATAGTGACCAAAACAATTCTGTTGACAAAGTCAAACAGAAGCCTTGAAGGAGGACCAACAATGGTATACGGTTATGCAAACCTTGAGGAACACAGTGTGAAGGGCAGAGGGAGAAATGACCTAATCTGGGAAACACATGCCAAAATTGCAAATGCAGAGAGAGGAAAGCTGGTAGTTGCCAAAGAGAACTAATAATGAGCCAAAAAATGCTGTGGGTGAGGCAACATCTATGGAGAGGATTTGGTGAAGTTTTGGGTAAAGGTCCTTTCTCAGACTGATGCCGGAGGGAGGGAAGAAAGGAAGTAGGCGGAGACAGTAGGACTTGTTGGAGAACTGGGAAGGGGGAGGGGAAGGAGGGAGAAAGCAAAGGGCTATTTAAAATTAGAGGTCAATGTTCAAACCGCTGGGGTGTAAACTACCCAAGCGAAATATGAGGTGCTGTTCCTCCAATTTGTCTACCTTCGATTTTACCAGCATCTGCAGTTCTTTCTTAAACATAATAATGAGACAAGGCTAGTTCAGAACATGGTGCGAGCTGACTACAATTCCTATGAAACATGTGAAGGGATGCATGGGGGCTATGACAGAAATATTTCAAATGTCATTAGAAACGGGAATAGTACCGGAGGATTGGCGTACTGCGCATGTTGTTCCATTGTTTAAAAAGGGGTCTAAGCGTAAACCTAGCAATTACAGACCTGTTAGTTTGACGTCAGTGGTGGGCAAATTAATGGAAAGGATACTTAGAGATAATATATATAAGCATCTGGATAAACAGGGTCTGATTAGGAACAGTCAACATGGATTTGTGCCTGGAAGGTCATGTTTGACTAATCTTCTTGAATTTTTTGAAAAGGTTACTCAGGAAATTGATGAGGGTAAAGCAGTGGATGTTGTATATATGGACTTCAGTAAGGCCTTTGACAAGGTTCCTCACGGAAGGTTGGTTAAGAAGGTTCAATGGTTGGGTATTAATGGTGGAGTAGCAAGATGGATTCAACAGTGGCTGAATGGGAGATGCCAGAGAGTAATGGTGGATGGTTGTTTGTCAGGTTGGAGGCCAGTGACTAGTGGGGTGCCACAGGGATCTGTGTTGGGTCCACTGTTGTTTGTCATGTACATCAATGATCTGGATGATGGTGTGGTAAATTGGATTAGTAAGTATGCAGATGATACTAAGATAGGTGGGGTTGTGGATAATGAAGTAGATTTTCAAAGTCTACAGAGAGATTTATGCCAGTTGGAAGAGTGGGCTGAAAGATGGCAGATAGAGTTTAATGCTGATAAGTGTGAGGTGCTACATCTTGGCAGGACAAATCAAAATAGGACGTACATGGTAAATGGTAGGGAATTGAAGAATGCAGGTGAACAGAGGGATCTGGGAATAACCTGTGCACAGTTCCCTGAAAGTGGAATATCATGTAGATAGGGTGGTAAAGAAAGCTTTTGGTGTGCTGGCCTTTATAAATCAGAGCATTGAGTATAGAAGTTGGGATGTAATGTTAAAATTGTACAAGGCATTGGTGAGGCCAATTCTGGAGTATGGTGTACAATTTTGGTCGCCTAATTATAGGAAGGATGTCAACAAAATAGAGAGAGTACAGAGGAGATTTACTAGGATGTTGCCTGGGTTTCAGCAACTAAGTTACAGAGAAAGGTTGAACAAGTTAGGGCTTTATTCTTTGGAGCGCAGAAGGTTAAGGGGGGACTTGATAGAGGTCTTTAAAATGATGAGAGGGATAGACAGAGTTGACGTGGATAAGCTTTTCCCACTGAGAGTAGGGAAGATTCAAACAAGGGGATATGACTTGAGAATTAAGGGACAGAAGTTTAGGGGTAACATGAGGGGGAACTTCTTTACTCAGAGAGTGGTGGCTGTGTGGAATGAGCTTCCAGTGAAGGTGGTGGAGGCAGGTTCGTTTTTATCCTTTAAAAATAAATTGGATAGTTATATGGACGGGAAAGGAATGGAGGGTTATGGTCTGAGCGCAGGTATATGGGACTAGGGGAGAATACGCGTTCAGCACGGTCTAGAAGGGTCGAGATGGCCTGTTTCCGTGCTGTAATTGTTATATGGTTATATGTATGAAAGTATTGAACTCATGATATTGAACGGAAGCAAAGAGTAACAAATGGGCAGACTAAAACAGTCAAGGCCAGGTACCCAATACAGATACAGATACAATTGTTGAAGTAACTCAGCGGGTCAGGCATCATCTCTGGAGAACATGGATAGGTGAAGTTTTGAGTCGAGACCCTTCTTCAATACAAACAGATCAATACAGACCCATTACAGTTCTTGGCCACCACTGAGACAAGAGGCATAAAGGATAAGCAACAGGTAGTGGCGATGTCTTGTAATATCGTTCTTAAGAAGCCGGCCAACTTGAAGCTATAAGATAATGATGCCACTGGGCAAATGCAATTTGAAAATTAACAGATACAAAGAATGGCAAGAAATGGAAAACAAAATGTGTTGAAGTGACTGGTGCACCAATCTTTGGTGGTCATGCACTCCAGCAAATGGAACTGATAACTGTACAGAAAACCCATTGAAACAATTGTCCATGGAAAGTTTTACCCCAAACGACACAATGTAAACACACAAAGAGTAGTTGGTCACATATTACAGTCCTTTTGATATGATCTCCATAATGTTACATATCTCACATTTGTTTCAGATCAAGTCAAGTTGAGTTTATTGTCAGGTGCACGAGTAAGGTGCGGTGCAGCTACAATGTAAATCTTGCTCGCAGCAACATCATGGGCACATGGAATCATAGAGTCATACAGCGTGGAAACAGGCCCTTCGGCCCATCTTGCCCCGGCTGACCATCGTGCCCCATCTACACCAGTCCCACCAGCTTGCGTTTGGTCCACTTCCCTCTGAACCTATCCTATCCATGTACCTGTCCAGACGTCTTTGGAACATTGCGATAGGTCCTGCAGATAGAATCGGACAGCACACAAAAACATTAATTACACATAAATTATATATAAATTATATGTCAATTACAACTAAACATTGAAAACAGTACAGTGAAAAGAAAAAGATTGTGGAAAAATAAGTTACAACCCTTCCATCATGGTACAGTACTGCAGAACGGAAACAGGCCCTTCGGCCCATCTTGTCCATGCCCACCAAGATGTCCATTGAAGCTGGGTCCCATTTACTTGCCTTTGGTCCACGTCGCACTCAACCTTTCCTATCCACGTCACATCCATTTCCCTGATAGAAATGTGCAGCACGCGGGCTAAAGAATGGATGAAATACTATACTCTGAAATGTACGAATATATCTCGAATGAAGTCTTTTTTATTTTAACAAATTTTTCCATTCTTCTTTAACTACCTTTTTTTTTTTTTGTTGTTTTTGTTTTTTGTTTTTCTTCTCTTTCTTTTCTTTCTTTACTTCATCTATCTCTTTAGTTCTATCTAGTTTAAAAAAAAAAAAAGGCAAAAAGTATTGGAGACAATGTAATAATAATTGACAATATTATCAATTTAAAAATGTAAGACTGTAATGATGTATTTTGGTTATGTACCTATCTCCAATAAAAAATATTTAAAAAAAAAAAAAAAAAAAAAAAAAAAAAAGAAATGTGCAGAAATGTGAAAGTTTGATTTAACATTTGAAAACAATTCCCGGCATTATTCAAGCAACAAGCGCAGCAGATGAGCCAAGTATAGCAGGAGGGGAAGAAAGCTTGGTCAAAGTTACAAGTGTTAAAGATAAAACACTAATCTTTTCCACAGCTTCAGCACTGAATTATTCAAACCTTCTAAACTGGCGACAAATACTGGCCCACTCCTGGGAAACTGTTTAATGGGCTGAAATCACACTGTAATGTGTCGGTAAAACGATGTGTCAGCGCAATTTACACAAATGTCACACAACAAGATTTCCAAATATTTTTAATAATCGGTCTGTCACGAAAGATCGGCCCGCAAAGAAAATAAGATGCCACCAGAAATGAAGATAAACCATTTTATTTATGGAGTTATTCCTACCAATACTAAAAACCTCCCGCTTTGAACCGGTTTTTTATCAAAGTACATTTTGAGCCCAGGTGTTTCTTTTGCCAAAAATATCTCAGATGTGTCAGGTTTTAAAAAGAAACTTCCTCCACACAGGAAACTAACACTTCAGTCAAAAGCCAACTTAAAATCTATTTTTTTAAATATAATTGAAGAACAAATGGTAGCAGACAGAAGGATTTTCTGATTGCCATGTTTAAATTATAAAAAATCATTGAATACTTTGCTCTCGATTTTAAACACTTCCATTGGAGAAACGTTCATAATCATAAGAATAATCTTGCTGTTGCTTCATCTTTATATGTACTCATGGTCTACAGTCATTAATATAAGAGGTGACTTCAAATTGAAACATGAACAAAAATCATTTGTAATTATCCATGCAATTTGCATTGATTGCAGTACTAATTAATGAGTCAATGCTAGTAAGTTGTAGAACATACAAGATTAAAAAGTACAAGATGTGTAGGAAGGAAGTGCAGATGCTGGTTTAAAGGTAGACAAGAAACCGGAGAAACTCAGCGGGTCAGGCAGCATCTCTGGAGAAAAGGAACTTCTTCAGACTAAAGAAGGGTCTCGATCTGAAACGTCATCTATTCCTTTTCTCTAGAGGTACTGTCTGACCTGCTGAGTCACACAGTACATCCAGCTTTGTGTGTCTATCCACATTAAAAATTCGATATGGAGGAACTGAATGAAATCCAGGTTAGCCGGGAAGTGGTGTTAGGTAAATTGAATGGATTAAAGGCCGATAAATCCCCAGGGCCAGATAGGCTGCATCCCAGAGTACTTAAGGAAGTAGCCCCAGAAATAGTGGATGCATTAGTGATAATTTTTCAAAACTCTTTAGATTCTGGAGTAGTTCCTGAGGATTGGAGGGTAGCTAATGTAACCCCACTTTTTAAAAAGGGAGGGAGAGAGAAAACGGGGAATTACAGACCAGTTAGTCTAACATCGGTAGTGGGGAAACTGCTAGAGTCAGTTATTAAAAATGGGATAGCAGCATATTTGGAAAGTGGTGAAATCATTGGATAAAGTCAGCATGGATTTATGAAAAGTAAATCATGTCTGACGAATCTTATAGAATTTTTTGAGGATGTAACTAGTAGAGTGGATAAGGGAGAACCAGTGGATGTGTTATATCTGGACTTTCAGAGGCTTTCGACAAGGTCCCACATAAGAGATTAGAATACAAATTTAAAGCACACGGTATTGGGGGATCAGTATTGATGTGGATAGAGAACTGGCTGGCAGACAGGAAGCAAAGAGTAGGAGTAAACGGGTCCTTTTCAGAATGGCAGGACGTGACTAGTGGGGTACCGCAAGGCTCAGTGCTGGGACCCCAGCTATTTACAATATATATTAATGATTTGGATGAGGGAATTGAATGCAACATCTCCAAGTTTGCGGATGACACAAAGCTGGGGGGCAGCAAGGTGAAGTTAGCTGTGAGGAGGATGCTAGGAGGCTGCAAGGTGACTTGGATAGGCTGGGTGAGTGGGCAAATGCATGGCAGATGCAGTATAATGTGGATAAATGTGAGGTTATGCACTTTGGTGGCAAAAACAGGAAAGTAGATTATTATCTGAATGGTGGCCGATTAGGAAAAGGGGAGATTCAACGAGACCCGGGTGTCATGGTACACCAGTCATTGAAAGTAGGCATGCAGGTGCAGCAGTCTGTGAAGAAAGCGAATGGTATATTAGCATTCATAGCAAAAGGATTTGAGTATAGGAGTAGGGATGTTCTACTGCAGTTGTACAGGGTCTTGGTGAGACCACACCTGGAGTATTGCGTACAGTTTTGGTCTCCTAACCTGAGGAAGGATATTCTTGCCATAGAGGGACTACAGAGAAGGTTCACCAGACTGATTCCTGGGATGTCAGGACTTTCATATGAAGAAAGACTGGATAGACTCGGCTTGTACTCGCCAGAATTTAGGAGATTGAGGGGGGATCTTATAGAAACGTATAAAATTCTTAAGGGGTTGGACAGGCTAGATGCAGGAAGATTGTTCCCGATGTTGGGGAAGTCCAGAACAAGGGGTCACAGTTTAAGGATAAAGGGGAAATCTTTTAAGACTGAGATGAGAAAAACATTTTTCACACAGAGAAATCTCTGGAATCTCTGGAATTCTCTGCCACAGAAGGTAGTTGATGCCAGTTCATTGGCTATATTTAAGAGGGAGTTAGATGTGGCCCTTGTGGCTAAAGGGATCAGGGGGTATGGAGAGAAGGCAGGTACAGGATACTGAGTTGGATGATCAGCCATGATCATATTGAATGGCGGTGCAGGCACGAAGGGCCGAATGGCCTACTCCTGCACCTATTTTCTATGTTTCTATGATTCTGGACCCTTCGTACTGATGGTCAAAACTGTGTTGTAATGGAAAGAGAGTCCATGAACACTCCTTGCATCACTTAGACAGTGTTAACTTTAAATACACGGTCGGGCAAGGCAATCAAAACTTTATTTTAGAGCAATCACAGGGAGCAAGAACAAAGATTCAACTACTCCTTTAATGTGTTGTTTACTGTAGACGCAGCTTTTCCTTCATCCAAATGGCCATCGAAATGGACACAGCAGAGTAAACACAGCCCACTTCCACCCCATGACAGATAAGCAAATGTCCCGTTACCCTTTCGACCTTGTTTTTATTGTTTTACGATTGCCATTTGTACTTTGACAACTGAGAACAGAATCTGACTAAAGTAGACCGCAGTGTCAGTTCCGCATGCTCAGTTTCAACCTTCTTTAAAGCACAGAATTAATATCACACATGAAGAGGACTTTCAACATTTTTATGCACTCTACGTGTCCCTATCCCCACCTGTCTTCTTGAAGCTTTGCAATTTATTTTTGACAACAGTGTTTCTAATTGGCCTCTCCCACTTAGGCGATTTTTTGGGCGACTGCCGCAAAATTGTCAACATGTTGAACATTTTTCGGCGACAGTGGCGCCAATTTTTGCTGTCGTAGGTTGTCGTAGGTGCTATCGTAGGTTCTCGCCAGGTGTCATAGGTGAGTTCCATTAAAACTAGTCCCTGGCAGTCGCCAGGCTTTGTCCCTGCCTTGAGTGGTCATCTGCCACACGTTTCTATGAATTAGTGAGTATATTGCAATTCTTCAAGGAAGTTTGGAGCTCAGCCTCGAATCCTTCTTCTGACTGCCTGGTAATTACTTCCCCCAACAAAGCTCGCGACAATAGAGTGTCTGGCACGTGGACAACTGGCCTGCCCAACACCGCAGCCTGTGAGCAACAACAGTCTTGCTAATGGGGGTAGAGGTACAAGGAACTGCAGATGCTGGTTTACAACAAAAAAAGACACAAAATGCTGGTGGAACTCCAGGATCTCTGGAGAACATGGATCGGTTCTGAAGAAGGGTCAGGGTGAAGATGGGCTCCTGATAAGTCATCTATCCATGTTCTCCAGGGATGCTGCCTGACCCGCTGCGTTACTCTAGCACTGTATCCCATTTTGCTACTGTAATATTGGTTGGGAGAGGATGCTAACCTTGCTTCACTTACAGTGTCGGACTGGCCAGGTTGTCAGCTTGCCCGATGGCAAGTGGGCCCCCGATGAAGTGTGGGCCCCCTTTGTCTCCTGGCAACCAATATTTTTAGACCCAGTCCGCCACTGTTCACTTATCCATAGTTTGGGAGTCGGCAGATTGGACAAGAAGCATCACTACTGTCAACACTGATAATCAACTTTGTTTACACAAAGAATCTGAATGCCTTCTGCATCGGAATTGATTGTTTTACTTCTATGAGTTCCCTCTGGCAAACAAACTGACATCTTGATAACTCTACTGGCAGGATAATGTTATAATGTATATTTATTTATTTTGTAAAATATTGCTGTTATGCTCTATAGAACAATAACAAATCACGTTGCGATATTGTTCACTCCATCATTGTCAACGCAGTTAATAAACAGCTGCAAAAATATATTTCATCCCACTACAATATGCTTCACTTCATCCACTAGACTTTTGTTCTGCCATTGACACCTCTTCATTTCGACTATTGACCATTGATTCATTAATGTCAATGTAGATGGACACAAAATGGTGGAGTGAATAGGTGACATTAGCGGTCGAGACCCTTCTTCAGATTTCAGTCTTCACTGAAGGCTTGGATAGAGTGGATGTGGAGAGGATGTTTCCACTAGTGGGAGAGTCTCGGCCTAGATCATATTCAGGGGGTATGGAGAGAAGGCAGGTACAGGATACTGAGTTGGATGATCAGCCATGATCATATTGAATGGCGGTGCAGGCTCGAAGGACCGAATGGCCTACTCCTGCACCTATTTTCTATGTTTCTATGTTTCTCTGCAGAGGTCACAGCCTCAGAATTAAAGGACGTTCTTTTAGGAAGGAGATGAGGAGTGATTTCTTTAGTCAGAGGGTGGTGAATCTGTGGAATTCTGTCCCATAGAAGGCTGTGGAGCCAAAGTCAGTGGATATATTTTAGGCAGAGATAGATAGATTCTTGACAAAACGTCACCTCCCCATGATCTTCAGAGGTGCTGCCTGACCCGCTGAGTTACTTCAGCAATTTGTGTCTTTTTTTTGGTAAACCAGCATCTGCAGTTCCTTGTATCGACATCAGTCTGTTTACTTCCTCAGCTAGACAGTTTATTTTAAACATCTTTAAGTGATGTTGAAATAAATCCTTAAATTACCTTAAGAAAGCTAACGTTACCCGAGGGCATCACCTGTTGTCAGTGCTAAAACACAATCTCTTGCTGATTAAAATAGAGGTACCAAATTTAAAATGTCACTAGTCAACACATTTTTAAATATTTACCTATAAATAAGGCCATTAGTCATCTAGGCTTTCACGTGAAGTGATCATGTGATGTGTTGAGAACAATAAATAGTAAAAAGGCACTAATGATCTTTTTATAGCAGGTCCACCCAGTGCATGATGTCAGGAAAAGCCTGAGTTGCTCTTCAGACAGTATTCTAGTCCTCAGCTGGTTTATGTGTCATGTAATGCTGAACGATATTCTTTAACGGGGCAAGCATTGAAGGAAGAGATATTGCCCTGTAGGCAGACACAAAATGCAGGAGTAACTCAGTGGGTGAGGCAGCGTCTCTGGAGAGAAGGAATGGGCGATGTTTTGGGTCGAGACCCTTCTTCAGACCGTGTCTCTGTGTTGGGGATGGAGAAGGGTTTATAAAAAGTGATACAATGTGGAGACAGGCCCTTCGGCCCAACTTGCCCACACCGACCAACATGTCCCATCTACACTACTCCCAATTGCCTGCTTTTGGCCCACATCCCTCAAATCCTGTCCTATCCATGTACCCGTCCATATGTTTCTGAGGTTACCCCTCAGGTTCCCATTAAATTCCCCTCACCTTGAACCAATGTCCTCCGGTCCTCGATTCCCCTACTCTGGGAATAAGACTCTGCATGTCCACCCGATCTATTCCTCTCATGATTTGTACGTTCTAAATATCATTCAGAAATTTGTCAAACAATCCCAGTTCCCAAACCCCCTGTTCCAGGGGGGCACAGTGGCACAGCGGTAGAGTTTCTGCCTCACAGCACAAGAGACCCAGATTTGATCCTGACCTCGGATGCTCTCTGTACGTAGCTTGTACCTTCTCCCTGTGACTGTGTTGGATTTCTCCGGGCGCTCCGGATTCCTCCCACATTGTGCTCTGCTCAAGATTCCAACAACTGCAGTTTGTGTCTCCATAATACTGTATAACTTGACTCCAAGTCACAATAATGCTAGTCTTGTAAAGGGCCTGTCCCACTTACGCGACTTTTTCGGTGACTGCCGGCACCCGTCATAGGTCGCTGAAAATTTTCAACATGTTGAGAATTCAGCGGCAACCAGAAAGACGCCACAACTCTTTGGGTGACTAGGAGACCTCTCACGACCATACAGGCGACACCCTGGCGACATGTCACGGGTTGAACATTTTCGGCGACCTATGGCGGGTGACGGCAATCGCCGAAAAAGTCGCATAAGTGGAACAGGCCTTTAAAAGATTAAAGTTGCAAAAGATACTGTATCCAAAATTGAGGAATCATTTGAGGAATCACACTTGTATACTCCTTAGTTTGGTTTAGTTTATTATCACGTACCAATGTACCCGTCCATATGTTTCTGAGGTTACCCCTCAGGTTCCCATTAAATGTTTCCCCCCTCACCTTGAACCAATGTCCTCCGGTCCTCGATTCCCCTACTCTGGGAATAAGACTCTGCATGTCCACCCGATCTATTCCTCTCATGATTTGTACGTTCTAAATATCATTCAGAAATTTATTGTTGGAACAGGAAGACTATACATGATTATAATCAAGTCGTCCACAGTGTACAGATACAGGATGAAGCAAAACATGTTTAGTGCAAGATTCAGTCCAGTAGAGCCTGATTAAAGATAGTCTGCGGGCCTCCAAGTGGTAGATGGTAGCTCAGGGCCGTTCTCTAGTTGGCGATAGGATGGTTCAGTTGGGAAGAAATTGTCCCTGAATCTGGAGGCATTTTTCATGATTGAAGTGAATTATTTATCATTAATTATATTAAGCAAACGTGTTATCTTTCACTAGGTCTACCATATATTTAGCTGCTACCAAAGGTAAGATATTTGTTGTTAAGCTGATTGTTAGGAATAATGTTCTTCCTATTATTCAGGAAGCACGGCGGCACGGTGGCGCAGCGGTTGTGTTGCTGCGCCAGAGACCCAGGTTCGATCCTGATTATGGGTGCTCTCTGTGCGGCGTTTGCACGTTCTCCCTGTGACCTGCGTGGGTTTTCTCCGGGTGCTCCGGTTTTCTCCCACACTCCAAAGATGCACAGGTTTCTATGTTAATTGGCTTGATATAAATTTAAATTGACCCTATTGTGTGTCGGGAGTGTTAATTTGCGGGGATCGCTGGTCGGTGCGGACTCGGTGGGCCAAAGGGCCTGTTTCCATGCTGTATCTCTAAACTAAACTTAGCTAAACTGAGTGCATTCTTATGACTTTGGGCCCTAACACATTATATAGACAGACAATCTCAAGACCACAAAAGACTTATTCTTTAATCAGTTCAAGGCATCTGTTTTTGTAATAATCATTAACTTCATTCCCTTTTTATGAAGCAACAATTATAAAAGTATCATTGCTGGTATAATTCATTTCCAACGCAAATTATTGCAGGGGCTAATAGTCTGAAATGGAAAGACAAAATGCTGAAGATTCTCAATTAACATCTGTGGAGTTCAGTTCATGGTTTAGATTTTAGATTTTAGGTGAAAGAAGTTTCATTAGTTTAGTTTTATGTTCAGAGATACAGCCTGGAAACAAGCCCTACGGCCCACCGAGTCCTTGCCGACATGTGACCCCCCCCCCCCCCCCCCCCAATTATACCAAGCCAATTAACCTACAAACCTGTACGTATTTGGAGTGTGGGAGGAAACCGAAGATCCTGGAGAAAGTCCACTCAGGTCACGGGCAGAACGTACAAACCCCGTATAGGCAGCACCCGCAGTCTGGTGACCCCTAGAGCTATGCAAGCGGGAGATTCGTCTCCTGTTAGGGTCTCCCATGCTGGACAGGTCGAAGGGTAGAGTCGAGACGAAGAGCGATCCACTGGTCCTCCAGGTTGGAGGTTGAGCACAGGGCTAACAACCCTGTCTCGTAAAACAAATATGTTACAGAAACAGCAACTGAAGGAATCAGCACTACTGAATAGAGGACCTTCGTTGCTGCCCTACATGCCAGAAGGCATAATAGGCAAGAAATAAATTTCAGGTTGAAACCCTTCTTTACACTGTGAGTCCTGCTCCTATCTTGCTTGATTCAACAATATAAATCATCTTAGATCCGTGATTTAAATAAACAGCTCGCACAGCATTTAGTGTTGGATCAAAGACTTAATTAAAGATGTAAATAAATGATAGAGCTTATCCTTCTGAGTAATTTTAATTCAATATCCCAGATGATTATTTTTCCCCAAAGTTGGCATGTGTGCGTTCTTTAATTAAAGTATTTAAAAGCAAACATTCCATAGCCAACTTCATGAAGTTTAATTATTGTACAGTAAGAATGAATGAATGATGGAATGAATGTTACACTGTCTGAACATTGATTCCTAGTCCGAGCTTGGACTTCTACTGGGAATTTATTAATAAGAGGGTGGGGTGGGGGGGGGGGGGGATTACAGCAAGATAATTTATTGGTAACAAGTTAACACACTGAGAAGCTGAAGATATTCACAATGGGTGGGAAGGAACTGCAGAAGCTGGTTTACACCGAAGATAAACACAAAGTGCTGGAGTAACTAGTTTCCCCCTCCCCTGGCTCTCAGTCTGAAGAAGGGTCACGACCCGAAACATCACCCATTCCTTCTCTCCAGAGAGGCTGCTTGTCCCGCTGAGTTACTCCAGCTTTTTATGTCTATCTTCGGGCAAACCAGTCCACATGTCTGGCAGAGTCAGCAACAGGCAAGATTGCCTCCTTACTCTGACCTTAAATGTCTGTTTCCTTCAGAGCTGGTACTGGGGCCACATGCATCAAAACCAAATGTGATCTACAACAAATTCAAATGAGATCATATCAGCACTGTGCCCAGCCTTCACCTTAGCCACCATATCCAATATGCTGATGCCAATGGCATCTTCTGGGGAGAATGCCTTGGATAATTATAAAAGTATTTTCCATTCGGAATTCTAGTGGCAGCCTATGACAATTTCAGTCACTTGCCAAACCCCACATCAACGTCCTTCTTTTGAGATCTCAGTGCCAAACTGAATGTGAGTCATGAGGAGGAATAGATAACTATTATCACCTTCAGAAAATCAACAATGTCAATCCAGTCGTATATTGAAAACTATCACGCTCAATGCTCTATGATTTCATTACTTCAATGCACATAACAGTAAAAATATGTGTTTTTATATACATATATATATACAAATGCACATAACACTTAGTGTGCTAATACTATTTAAAATAAAGAATGCTCTCGACACGAAACGTCACCTACTCCTTCTCTCCAGAGATGCTGCCAGTCCCGCTGAGTTGCTCCAGCATTTTATGTCTATCTTCGATGTAAACCAGCATCTGCAGTTCCTTCCTACACTATTTAAAATGCTTTGGCTGAACTAACATTCACTACACACTTCACAATACCAATAGCATCTTGTTTGATTATAGGTACCCTCTATTTAAAGCACTAGATCAGTCGGGTAATTATAATCCAGATATTCAGATAAAATGTAGAGGTTTTTTTTGTAAAGTTGTCTTACCAATAAAGATACAAAGTGCCTATCTCCTTCGCTCCATCGATGCTGCTGCACCCGCTGAGTTTCTCCAGCATTTTTGTGTACCTTCATCTCAGGAGAACATGGATGGCTGACGTTTTGTGTTGGAGTGAAGGGTCCCGACCTGAAATATCACCTATCGACAGTATGTTCATCAGAGATGCTGCCTGACCTGTTGAGTTACTCTAGCACTTAGTATCTTTTTTGTAAACCAGCATTTTATGTCTATCTTATGTCTATGGTTTACAAAAAAATATTTTTAATTTCACAAGATTTTTTATCATCTCCACAGCCATTCCTTCTCATTCAGAGAGGAAATCTATAATTTGAAAGAGAGTGTATGTTGTTTAATACTACAGGTATCTAATTCTGATACAAAATGTCAATGGGATCCTGCCTGTTAGGCCTAATATTTAAGTATTTATTTAACAATTAAAATGACGTTTTATGTGGCTAAATAAATTAATGAGGATTATTTTGTGATACTAAAATATAATGTAATGACATTGGGCCTGATGACAAAATAAAGGATAGTAGGTCTACATTTCGACTGTCTAAAGAGGTCTTCATATATATTTATTTCTTTACGTCAATGACTTGTTTACAATAAGTGCACAATTAAGACAAACATTAAGGGTTGAAATTATTGCTAAATATCAGATGTTAATTATTGTAATCTTGCAGTTTTATTAACATGAAAATTCTATTCTAGTCCTCAAATGCTATTTCAGCCTGAAGTTCAATTACAAATATAATGAGATATTCCTTCCCTTGAATAGACTCTTTGATGACTTCACTCCAACAACATTAACTACCCTCTGAGAAGCCGATTACTCAGAATCAGTATTTTTCTCTTGAAATAATATTTCAGAGAAATCTGCTGGAGGTAGATTATAGAAGAATAATTACTGAGAAAATAGATTACCTTTTAACAGTCATCGAGTTATAGAAACGTAGAAACATAGGAAATAGGTCTAGGAGTAGGCCATTCGGCCCTTCGAGCCAGCACCGCCATTCAATATGACCATGGCTGATCATCCAAATCAACATCCCGTACCTGCCTTCTCTCAATACCCCCTGATCCCTTTAGCCACAAGGGCCACATCTAACTCCCTCTTAAATCTAGCCAATGAACTGGCCTCAACTACCTTCTGTGGCAGAGAATTCCACAGATTCATCACTCTCTGTGTGAAAAATTATTTTCTCATCTCGGTCCTAAAAGACTTCCCTCTTATCCTTAAACTGTGACCCCTTGTTCTGGACTTCCCCAACACTGGGAATAATCTTCCTGCATCTAGCCTGTCCAACCCCTTAAGAATTTTGTAAGTTTCTATAAGATGGATGGATGATGCGTACAAATTAGCCAGAAAAAGCAGCATACCGGAGGACTGGGAGAAATTCAGAGACCAGCAGAGGAGGACAAAGGGCTTAATTAGGAAAGGAAAAATAGATTATGAAAGAAAACTGGCAGGGAACATAAAAACTGACTGCAAAAGTTTTTATAGATATGTGAAAAGAAAGAGATTAGTTAAAACAAATGTAGGTCCCTTGCAGTCAGAAACGGGTGAGTTGATCATGGGGAACAAGGATATGGCGGACCAATTGAATAACTACTTTGGTTCCGTCTTCACTAAGGAAGACATAAATAATCTGCCGGAAATAGCAGGGGACCGCGGGTCAAAGGAGTTGGAGGAATTGAGTGAAATCCAGGTTAGCCGGGAAGTGGTGTTGGGTAAATTAAATGGATTAAAGGCCGATAAATCCCCAGGGCCAGATAGGCTGCATCCCAGAGTACTTAAGGAAGTAGCTCCAGAAATAGTGGATGCATTAGTAATAATCTTTCAAAACTCTTTAGATTCTGGAGTAGTTCCTGAGGATTGGCGGGTAGCAAACGTAACCCCACTTTTTAAGAAGGGAGGGAGAGAGAAAACGGGGAATTACAGACCAGTTAGTCTAACATCGGTAGTGGGGAAACTGCTAGAGTCAGTTATTAAAGATGGGATAGCAGCACATTTGGAAAGTGGTGAAATCATTGGACAAAGTCAGCATGGATTTACAAAAGGTAAATCATGTCTGACGAATCTTATAGAATTTTTCGAGGATGTAACTAGTAGCGTGGATAGGGGAGAACCAGTGGATGTGGTGTATCTGGACTTCCAGAAGGCTTTCGACAAGGTCCCACATAAGAGATTAGTTTACAAACTTAAAGCACACGGCATTGGCGGTTCAGTATTGATGTGGATAGAGAACTGGCTGGCAAACAGGAAGCAAAGAGTAGGAGTAAACGGGTCCTTTTCACAATGGCAGGCAGTGACTAGTGGGGTACCGCAAGGCTCAGTGCTGGGACCCCAGCTATTTACAATATATATTAATGATCTGGATGAGGGAATTGAAGGCAATATCTCCAAGTTTGCGGATGACACTAAGCTGGGGGGCAGTGTTAGCTGTGAGGAGGATGCTAGGAGACTGCAAGGTGACTTGGATAGGCTGGGTGAGTGGGCAAATGTTTGGCAGATGCAGTATAATGTGGATAAATGTGAGGTTATCCATTTTGGTGGCAAAAACAGGAAAGCAGACTATTATCTAAATGGTGGCCGACTAGGAAAAGGGGAGATGCAGCGAGACCTGGGTGTCATGGTACACCAGTCATTGAAAGTGGGCATGCAGGTGCAGCAGGCAGTGAAGAAAGCGAATGGTATGTTAGCTTTCATAGCAAAAGGATTTGAGTATAGGAGCAGGGAGGTTCTACTGCAGTTGTACAGGGTCTTGGTGAGACCACACCTGGAGTATTGCGTACAGTTTTGGTCTCCAAATCTGAGGAAGGACATTATTGCCATAGAGGGAGTGCAGAGAAGGTTCACCAGACTGATTCCTGGGATGTCAGGACTGTCTTATGAAGAAAGACTGGATAGACTTGGTTTATACTCTCTAGAATTTAGGAGATTGAGAGGGGATTTTATAGAAACTTACAAAATTCTTAAGGGGTTGGACAGGCTAGATGCAGGAAGATTGCTCCCGATGTTGGGGAAGTCCAGGACAAGGGGTCACAGCTTAAGGATAAGGGGGAAATCCTTTAAAACCGAGATGAGAAGAACTTTTTTCACACAGAGAGTGGTGAATCTCTGGAACTCCCTGCCACAGAGGGTAGTCGAGGCCAGTTCATTGGCTATATTTAAGAGGGAGTTAGATGTGGCCCTTGTGGCTAAGGGGATCAGAGGGTATGGAGAGAAGGCAGGTACGGGATACTGAGTTGGATGATCAGCCATGATCATATTGAATGGCGGTGCAGGCTCGAAGGGCCGAATGGCCTACTCCTGCACCTAATTTCTATGTTCTATGTTTCTATGTTTCTAAGATCCCCCCTCAATCTTCTAAATTCTAGCATGTACAAGCCGAGTCTATCCAGTCTTTCTTCATATGAAAGTCCTGCCATCCCAGGAATCAGTCTGGTGAACCTTCTCTGTACTCCCTCTATGGCAAGAATGTCTTTCCACAGATTAGGAGACCAAAACTGTACGCAATACTCCAGGTGTTATACAGCGTGAAAACAGGCTCCTTCAAGCCAACTCACACAAGCCCTTCGTGAAAAGGCCTTTTGGTCACTGAGTTCACACCGACCATCGACCACACGTTACCACTTGTGCTATGATATCCCAATCTTGCATTAACGCCCTACACATCCTCGATGGTTTTCAGTGGCCAATTAGTCTACAAGTTTGTATGTCTTTGGGGTGTGGGAAGAACCATGTGGGAAGGAGCGAGCACCCGGAGGAAACCCATGCAGTCGTTGAGAAACGTGCAAACTCCAAAAAAAACAAAAAACAGAGGGAATTGGATCAAAGAAGCATGAGATGAATTTCATGGATATGATGAACTGAGAGAGAGTATGGGATGCGGTAGGAATGAAACCAGAGGCATGGGTCAGTCCAGATGACAAGCTCTGTCCAGTTAAACGGTATGATTTGAAGACATGGGAATCCCTGGAGATGAACAGATTGCCTTGTATTTTATTGACAAAGATATAGTAATTGAGTCACACAGTCATCCAGCATAGAAACAGGCCATTCAACTTGTCCACACCAACCAACACGTCCCATCCACACAAGTCGCACCTGCCTGCGTTTGGCCCATCTATACTATCACTAAAACTCTCATCTTGTCCCCTTCCAGTTTGCGTTGTTTTAAAATTTCATTTAATTGTCATTTACGTGACAAAATTTGCGCATAGCGAAGCACGTGTCGTGACGCGCATGTGATGCGGGCATGGTACGCATTATGCGCGCATGGTGCGTGGTGACGTAGGCAGTGACGCGCGGTCGCGCGCGGTGCCCCAGGATTTTGGGATGTCCAAAATCTTCGCGTGCCATCTCCGTGACGCGCAAATGACGCCCAAGTGGGACACGCCCTTAACTCGCCAATATATTACATGACCCAATCATTTGACTCAAAACTAGAAAATCAACAATGATTATGTATGAATTTTCTGAAACACGGATGAAAAGTTATGCAACTTAAACAAGTAGACATGCCAGACAGAAATTTTAAACAAATGTGGCTATAATTGATAATTAATTGACCCACTCTTAGCAATTATCCTTCATTCTGGGTGGTCTGGATGGTGACATTTAACAAGCTGAGAGCAACCTATTATCACACACTGTTGATGCTTGGTGCAATTTGTATGTCTCCTTGTTCCATGCAGTTTATGACAAAAATTGGATTCGTAGAAGAGGGAGGCTTCTGAGGACAAAATAATGGTTTAATAGTACAGCACGAACAGGCCAAATGCGCAGGAAGGAAGTGCAGATGTGTGTTTACACCAAAGATAGACACAAAATACCGGAGTAACTCAGCGGGTCAGGCAACATCTCTGGGGAAAAGGAATAGGTGACGTTTCGGGTTGAGACCCTTCCTCAGACTGAGATTCAGGAGAGGAGGAATCGAGAGGTATGAAAAGGTGCAGAAAGGTGGAGCCCCTTTTGCCCAAAATGTCCGGACCAAACATGGGGTTTAATTAAAATATATCCCTCCACTCCCTTCATATCGGGACGACAGATGGCACAATGGGCTAAGTGTTCGGCTGGCAACCGGAAGGTAGCCGGTTCGAATCCCGCTTGGAGTGCATACTGTCGTTGTGTCCTTGGGCAAGACACTTCACCCACCTTTGCCTGTGTGTGAATGTGTGTGAGTGATTGGTGGTGGTCGGAGGGGCCGTAGGCGCAGATTGGCAGCCACGCTTCTGTCAGTCTGCCCCAGGGCAGCTGTGGCTACAGAAGTAGCTTACCACCACCGAGTGTGACTGAGGAGTGAATGAATAATGCGATGTAAAGCGCCTTGAGTATTAGAAAGGCGCTATATAAATCCCATCCATTATTATTATTATATCATGTGCCTATTTAAAAGCCTCTTAAATGCCTCTATCACATCTACCAGTCATTCGTAACTGTCACTGTATGTCATGTTGTTACTTGTGGGCGGAGCACCAAGGCAAATTCCTTGTATGTGAATACTTGGCCAATAAACTTACTTACTTACTTACTTACCTCCACCACCACACCTCGCAATGCATCCCAGACACCCACCACTCTCTGTGTAAAGAACTTGCTCTGCACAACTCCTATAAAGTTTGCCCCTGACACATTAAATGTATGGCCACCAGTCTCCACCCTGGGAGAAAGGTTCTGACTGTCTACCCGATCCATGCCTCCCATGATTTTTTGCACTTCAACAGGAAAATTAGATTCACCAGGCTAATCCCTGGGATGAGGAGGTTGGCCTCTCAAGACAGGGTGGACAGTTTGTGTCTATAAGCCTTGAAGTTTAGAAGAATGTGTGGTGACCTCGTTCAAACTCACATGATCCTAAGGGGACTTGATATCGAGGTAGATATTGAGATGTTTCGCAATCAAAAACAAGAAGACAGTCACATCGCCATAGAAGGCCGTGGAGGTCAAATCAATGGATATTTTTAAGGCGGAGATTGGTGGATTCATGATTAGTACGGGTGTCAGGGCTTATGGGGGAAGGCAGGAGAATGGGGTTGAGAGGGAGTGATAGATCAGCCATGATTGGATGGTGGAGTAGACTTGATGGGCCGAATGGCCTAATTCTGCTTCTGTAACTTGTGAACGTATGAACTCATTAAGCTGAGGTGATTGAAATTCCAATACTTAGAGGGAAGTGAAACTCTGGAATTATCTGATACTGCAGATGGTGGAGTTATATGTAGAGTCTTAGAGCTGTACATCATGGAAACAGGCCCTTCGGCCCACCTTGTCCATGCTGCCCAAATCGGTATAATGGGCTGGTGCTATTACTTGCATTTGGCCCATAATCCTCGAACCCATTCTTATCTAAATAGTTAAGTTGGAGATAGTGGTGAGAGAAATATTTAAAAGATCAAGAAATCAAAGATTATTCAGAACCAGCGCAGTGTATTTGAAACTAGGATAGATCAGCATATTGAATAGTGGGGCAGTGTTGAAAGGCTGACTGGTCCACTCCTGTGCTTATATGCTCATGGTCTTGAGTTTAAATACATTAGTTTAATTATGTTAAATTATTTTTAAATCTTTAGGTATTTTTACTTTTTTTTTATAGAAGTGTCTAACCTTTTAATTCACATCAGTTTTAATGGGTTTTAAATGTATTTGGATGTCAGAGGCATTTAAAAAGCACTTAACATTTCTCCCAACGTTGACAGCCAGCAAAAGTTAACATAAGTCGGTGCCACCAGTCAAAGTTTTTCGAGGGATTTCAGGGTAAGCCTCCTTCCTCAGGCTCTGCTGCCTTCCCCATCCAGGTAGCTGGAGTCCAACAACTTAGCCCTTCAATGTCCACACTGGATAAGAACGGACATTGGAAAACCATGGGTTGCTTTCATTTTTTAGTTTTAATTTGGAGATACAGCGTGGAATCAGGCCCTTTGGCCCACAGGGTCTGCAGCGACCAGCGATCCCCGCACACTAACACTATCCTACACACACTAGGGATAATTTGTAATTATACCAAGCCAATTAAGTTGCAAACTTGCACGTCTTTGGAGTATGGGAGGAATCCGGAGATCCCGGGGAAAACCCACACAGACAGCACTCTGTAGTTGGCTTCGAACACGGGTCTCTGGTGCTGTAAGAAAGCAACTCTACCGCTGTGCCACCATGCCTCCCTGTCCACTGTGCCACCATACTACCCTTCCACTGCACCACCATACTGCCTTGTCCACTGCACCAGCGTGCCACCCAGTGCAATTGCAGTTTGCAAGCAGATGAGTTGACTTTGGTTATGAGCCATCAAAACCTTATGCACGTTATATTAAAGGGCTTTGTAATCTCATCTTCCTGTACATTATTAATGTTGGCAACTCTGATAAACCAATTCATAATTTATTAATCTTGCACTATTTTAAGGCAGATAATTGATGGAATAGAAGAGAGATAAATTAATCATCCCAGGTGAATCAACAGCACAAATGATTTTTGCTTTGCACAAAAATAGATATTAAAGTAATGTTGCGGCATGTTAAGCATTTAGAGCTCACCTGATTATATCAATGGCTTGTAATTCTTCATTCCACCCTAAATGTGCAGGGTGGCACAGTGGCGTAGCGGTAGAGTTGCTGCCTTACAGTGCCAGAGCCCCATGTTCAATCCTGACTACGAGTGCTATCTGTATGGAGTTTGTACATTCTCCCTGTGACCACGTGGGTTTTCTCCAGTTGCTCTTGTTTCCTCCCACATCCCAAAGACATGCAAGTTTGTAGATTAATTGGCTTCTGTATTGTCTCTAGTGTGTAGGGTAGGACTAGTGTAAAGGTGATTATTGGTGGGAGTGGGTTGAAGGGCTTGTTTCCACGCTGTCTCTCTAAAAACTGTTTCAGAAAACATAAAAACGTAAGAAATGATAACAGGAGTTAGCCAGTTAGCCTCGTGTCTCATCTGCCTTTCTTATAGATCTTAGTTGTTCTTTTATCTGGCATTAATCCCATATCACTTGAATGCCATCTATATAACTAAAAGTCTCATCTTGACCACTTCCTGTCTGCGCTTGTATATTGATTTGAGAAAAAATGTTACCATATATCGCTATGATTTTTGGCCATCTTACTCACAGTCCTCCTCCACTGAGGCAGCCCCAAGGATTTTCCCGATCGATGAAAAATAGAAAAGTAATGAATGTTTAAAAAATCTTGAGATCAGCTGATTGGTCCTCTCGCCTGTCAATCACCATGATTAAGGTAGCGCCCCTTCTGGGGTGGGTGGAGGGCAGGACTATAAAACCCCGGATGTCAGTCACTCTGGATGTTCGCGAGGGAGAGGCCACAACTGTGATTCTAAGCTGTGAATCAACTGAACTGTGAGTCTGAAATGTACTTGCAATAAATGATTTGTTATCCTTTAATGAAAATGCAATGAGTTGTTTGGCCTGCCCTGTGCTTGAAATGGAAATGGAATTGAAATTGAAATAAGGTGTTGGCCTGCCCTGCGCTTGAAATGGAAATGGAATTGAAATTGAAATTGAAATGAGGTGTTGGCCTGCCCTGTGCTTGAAATAGAAATGGAATTGAAATTGAAATTGTAATGAGGTGTTGGTCAGCCCTATGCTTGAAATGGAAGGAAATTGAAATTGAAATGAGGTGTTGGCCTGCCCTGTGCATGAAATGTAAAGGAAATGTGTTGTTTGACCGATCTGAAACCACTCATTTTGGCCGACATGCCCCTATGAGCCCCGAAACCTGTCCCTTTTGCCCCAAATGCCCGTATTAGCCCAGGAGGAGCATTTTGGCCCAAAAGGCGCAGGCCAGGAAAAGTCCAGAAACAGTGCCTTTCACTGAAATTTCGCTCTTTTTTAAAAGAATCCCTTCGGCCCATCAGGCCTGTACTAGCGCAGGAGTCGTCCATTTGGCCCATCAGTAGGTATTCCCCCTATAAGTATTAAACCTCACCCCAGTATTTTTCTCCCCCCCCCCCTTCATTGGCTCCCTGTGAGATCCAGGCCAGGATAGACTTTCCGCCTTCATTGCTGTGATCTGCGGAAACAGTTGAAAAATGTCTAAAATTAGTTCTCCACCCTCTCCCCATTCTCTCTCACAGAGTCTCTCACCTGTTTTGGGCAGAATTTATGGCAGTTTCTGCAATGCCAGCCCACCAGCACTGAGTGATTGAGCTGCCAGCCCACCTGGCCTGAGTGACTGAGCTGCCAGCCCACCAGGCCTGAGTGACTGAGCTGCCATTCCAAGAATCCATTTGGCCCACAATGTCCATACTAGCCCTCTGGAAACCAGTCCCCTTTCCCCACAACACCCATACTAGCACTCCAGAAAGCCCCCCCCCCACTGGCCACCAATATTGGAATTGGTGGAGAGGTGGAATATTGTGTTGGGGTCCAGCCCTCCCGTGTGAACATGGGACCCAACGGGTCCCACTTAGCCTAGTTCAGTTAATTGAACCATTAAATAAGTAGCAAGGATTACGTCTCATAGATGTAGTAACACATATGACCACCCAAAGTGCAAGCAGATAGGGAATATCAGCAATGAACCTTGATCTCCCATTCGACCAGTCGCAATCTGTTTTTAGATTTATCCACAGTCTATTCATTATATTTGTTGTTTAAATTCCTTATTTCATACCTCTAATTAAATTATACAGTAAATTAACCATCCTGAAATGTGATATTAAATCATCAATCACTTTAGAAAATGTAAAATCCAAAGACATTTTATTTGTTGAAACTCATTTTGTAAATTAAAATAGCCAACCTCATGTACATATTTAAAATGCCAGGAACACAGTTTAAACTATACTTCAATAGGCTGCTTAAATTGTTACGGTATGGGGACTGTAATGACGACATCTCCATAGTCTGCCCTTAATGTAGTAACAAAGAACGAAAAATGCTAGTTGATACATAAGGACACAAAGTGCTTGAATAACTTGGAGGGTCAGGCAGCATCCCTGGAGAACATGGATGGGTGACTTTTCGGGTCGGGACACTTCTTCATTTTGGCATTTTACGCAAGAAAGGAGGGAAAAAAGTGCTTGCTCTGTGTGCTATGATTTAGAAAAAGGTCAATCAAGATTCCAATAAGAAGAAGGGGAAATGAAAATATAGGAAATAAAAAGAATGCATTGAAAAGAAAAGAAAAGAAGGGAACATGTGCAATGGAATATAAAGAGAGATGGATTAAAATAGAGTCATAGAGAGTCTTACAACGTGGATAAAGGCACTTTGGCCCACGCTGACCAACATGTCCCATCTGCACTACTTCCACCTGCCTGCGTTTGGCCCATATCCCTGTCAACCTGTCCTATCCATGCACCTGTCCAAATGTTTCTTAAATGTTGTGATAGTACCTACCTCAACTACCTCCTCTGGCAGCTCGTTCCATACACCCAGTCCCTTTTGTGCGAAAAATTTACCCCGTCAGATTCATATTAAATTTTCCCCCCATGAACATTGAACCTAGGACGGCACGGTGGCGCAGCGACAGAGTTGCTGCCTTACAGTGCTTACAGCACCAGATACCCGGGTTCAATCTGTAAATAGCTCGTTCTAAGCTTCCCCCCCAGTCTAGTTTCAGTCAAAAATCACTGAGTCAAGCACTTGCGCATCCAAACTTTATTTTGACAATTACTGTTCCACGTAATCACCCCAGGTTTGATCCTTGTATCTGCCTGATCAAGCCCCCTTTGGCCTCGCTCAAGCAGAGATACTCCAGAAGGTCACACAGTCCTAAGCGTTCTCCCAGAAGATCGACACAGGATCTCGAGGGAGCGGTCTTTTATAGGTCCCCGAACCTTGAGGGGCCGACCCACATAGGGTGGTCTCTATACAGTCCAATAACGGATATTGATCAACACAGTATGTGATAGACATTTCCCTAACCCAATAATACAGTAACTACTATTCAAACAGTGCTTCTAAAAGGAAGTAAACATCGCAACATGTGCCTTGATATACAAAAAAAAACAGACAAGGCTTAATAGTTAATTCAATCAACATCTAGCAAAGTAAAGCTTTGCAACATTATATAAAATGTGTATGACTGGTTTGCATTCATCCAATCCATTCCATGCAATTTGCACCTAATTGTCAGGGTCTGCAGATGTTTCCATTCTCTTCCTGCAGGTCTTATCTAGGCTCCAGGCAAACTGGCACAATTCTGCAGCTTGTCCTATTTCTGCAGAAGGCACATTTAAATTGACCAAATGGCCTAGTAGCCCTGAAGCCTTTACTAAATTTTAGTGTCCTGGCACCTCTAATTTGGCCAGAATTAACAAATCCTGGCTGAGGGTGCTTGTCGTTAGGGAGTGTATACGTTCTCCCCGTGACCACGTGGGTTATCTCCAAGACCTGTGGTTTCCTCCCACACTCCAAAGATGTACAGGTTAGTTGGTTAATTGCTTTGGTATAAGTGTAAATTGTCCCTTGTATGTGTAGGATAGTGTAAGTATGCAGGGATCGCTGGTCGGTGCGGACTCATTGGGCCGAAGGGCCTGATTCCGCGCTGTATCTCTAAACTAAATTAACTTCTGTCGATTCCCCTACACTGGGCAAGAGACTCTGTGCCTCTGAATGCTTGACAAGATGTAAAGAGAAGGGGAATGAATGGTGGAAAATGAAAAACAATCAATTTTATATACGTTTTTTGTTCCTTTGGAAAATTATTCATGCCTGAACTTTTTTTTCACAGCAAATAAGTAAATTACATTTCAAACCCCATTCAGTTAAACAGAACAGGCTAATTGCATCAGTGTTTGTTTATACTTCAATAGTCTTTGAGAAGCTAATTACATTACCTGTGTTATCCAATTAGGAATAATTCTAATTAATTACAGCTGTTAGTTATGGAATAAGTACAGTCAGAAACTAAAAATATTAAAATCTGTTGAGAACCTATAATTAGCTTAAGGTGGGAATTAATCGTATAGTCTAGAAGCACAGTCTGATGGAGTTTGCCTATAGGGAGCAAAGCATTTAATATTCTTCCCATATTGGGTTTGTTCACAATAACCATTCCTTAATATTTTGCCAGAACTTCAGTCCTCCATAAAACTCACATTTTAGTTTAGTTTAGTTTCGAGATACAGAGTGGAAACAGGCCCTTCGGCCCACCGAATTCGCACTGACCATCGATCATCCGTCTACTAGTTCTACCCTATAGGGGCACTTATCTTCGGAAGCCAATTAACCTGCAATCCTGCACGTCTTTGGGATGTGGGAGGAAACTGGAGCACCCGGAGAAAAGCCACGCGGTCACAGGGAGAACGTACAAACAGCTCCCATAGTCGGGATTGAACCCGGGCCAGTGGTGCTGTAAGGCAGCAACTCTACCACTGTGCCATCCATGTTTTAGATCTTGCAAATTCAACCTCGCAATCTCCAGTATTTTGGAATCGCGTTATTCTGCTTCTCTGGGCCCTCGATTTGCATACTTCCTTGAAAACCTTGTGATCATCCCAAAAACGTCCTTGTTATTCTTGGTCTACGGAAATTCTATCCAATACTCAAGGACCATGATCACCAGTCATTATCTTTCCAGTCTTTGTGGCATCTTCCTTCCCCAGGTACCTGTGTACAAGTGTGGAAACAAACAACTACTGATGCTGGTTAATACACAAAAGGATGCAAAGTGGTGGAGTAACTCAGCGGCTCGGGCAGCATCGCCGGAGAACATGATATTAAAGGTCGAAACCCTAGAACCAACAAAAATATAAAGGGTAATTGTAAATGCAAGAAAGTAATATTGGCGTTTGGCCCATATCCCTCTAATCCTTGCTCATCCAAAAGTCAAGAGTAAGAGTGTTTTATTGTCATATGTCCCGGATAGAACAATTACATTCTTACCAGCACCAGCACAACAGCATATGTAAACATAGTACACTGTAAACTATGTCATAAACAGGATGTGTGTATATACCTGTACATTATATACATTTTGTGTTTGTGTGTGTGTGTGTGTGTGTGTGTGTGTGTGTGTGTGTGTGTGTGTGTGTGTGTGAGTGTGCGTGCGTGCGTGTGTGTGTGTGTGTGTGTGTGTGTGTGTGAGTGTGCGTGCGCGTGCGCGTAGGAAGGAACTGCAGATGCTGGTTTAAACCGAAGATAGGCACAAAATGCTGGAGTAACACAGCGGGACAGGCAGCATATCTGGAGAGAAGGAATGGGTGACATTTTGGTTCAAGACTGAACGGGTCGAGATGGGTCGGTTTGGGTCTGAAGAAGGGTCTCGATCCGAAATGTCACCCATTCCTTCTCTCCACAGATGCTGCCTGCCCCGCTGAGTTACTCCAGCATTACACACACATATATATATATACGTGTATATTTATATGTGTCATGTGTCCATGATATGTACCATTATATATACCATGTATCATGCCTAGCCTTCCTGATACATGAAGGCATTTGTAAACATATACTCTAAGATATCTCTGTTCCACCACACTACTTAGTGTCCTGCCACTTACATTCTACTCCACTGCTTTGCTGCTTTGTATGATTTTCTATGTTCATTACCTCAGAAGATCAAGTGGTACAAATAAATAGCAGTACATGAATGAATTTCAAAATCTGCTTGTTTGAACTCGGAACAAGATCAGACTCTAAAATAGAATCAAAGTCAGTTCGTTGCTGACTGATTTTAAGAATGATATCTGTCAGCCATATGTGAAACCACTGGAACAACTATAATTGTTGCATAAACTCACTCAACAGGCAAAACTGGGTCTTTTTAAAAAGGCACATTGCTTTTGTTTGCACAAAATAGAAAAATGCATGTTATTAAATAAGCTAAATGTAAAACAGTCATATTTAGCACATATTTGGTTGGAGAGAAATCATGGGCAGATATGTGTAAGACCATGAGATACAGAGGCAGAATTAGGCCATTCAGCCCATCGAGTCCACGCCGCCATTCGATCATGGTTGATCTATTTTTTCTACTCAACCTCATTCTCCTGCCTTCTCCCTGTAACCTATGACACCCTTCCTAATCAAGATTCTATCAATCTCTGTTTTAAAAATACACCAAAACTTGACTCCACAGCGGTCAGTGGCAATGAATTCTGCAGATTCTCCACCCTCTGGCTCAAAGAAATCCCTCTTCATCTCTATTCTGAAGGTACATCCTTTTATTCTGAGGCTGTGCCCTCCGTCCTAGACTCTCCCACTAGTGGAAACATCCTCTCCACATCCACATTATCCAGACCTTTCAATAACCAGTAGATCCCTCCCTCCCCTCCTCATCTTTAACTCCAGCGAGTACAGGCCCAGAGCCATCAAATGCTCCTCACCCTTGTGATCATTCTCGTAAACCTTCTCTGGATTCTCTCCAAAGCCAGCACACCCTTCCTCAGGCAGTGCAGGAAGATTGCTCCCGATGTTGGGGAAGTCCAGGACAAGGGGTCACAGCTTAAGGATAAGGGGGAAATCCTTTAAAACCGAGATGAGAAGAACTTTTTTCACACAGAGAGTGGTGAATCTCTGGAACTCTCTGCCACAGAGGGTAGTCGAGGCCAGTTCATTGGCTATATTTAAGAGGGAGTTAGATGTGGCCCTTGTGGCTAAGGGGATCAGAGGGTATGGAGAGAAGGCAGGTACGGGATACTGAGTTGGATGATCAGCCATGATCATATTGACCTCAGATGATGGACCCCTGAGACAGAATCAGTTTGCAAAACCAAAACAATCTTCGTTAGACTGCTGCTGAGTACAGTACTGTTATCAAGGCTTTAGATGTAAAGTCGGCTCGGTTGGGCAATCAGATGACATTAATTAGATGAATGATTTGATTTAATTGAAAAGACATTTAGCAAAACAAACAAAAATTGCCAGGGTGTGACATTTCCATCTGACTGCACTTTAATTAAAATTAAGTCTTTGCCCAAAACCAGATATATAAATGATTTACATAGGTATTCCCACAGCAGTGCAACAAAAGGAATTAATTTACATCTAGTTTAAATCTTCAATTCTTCAGATTAGGAATTACTACAACCATGTTAACGCTCTAATGGGCCTGTCCCACTTATGCGACTTTCGGCGACTGCCGGCACCTGTCATAGGTCGTTGCAGGTTGCCGAAAATTTTCAACACGTTGAAAATCCAGCGGCGACCAGAAAGACGCTACGACTCTTTGGGCATCTGAGGAGACGACTCACGACCATACAGGCGTCACCCTGGCGACATGTCGCGGGGTGAAGCCTGTAAGGTCGTGAGTGGTCACCCTAAGAGTCGTACCTTGTTCTGGTCGCCGCTGGATTTTCAACATGTAAGGCAGCAACTCTACCGCTGCGCCACCGTGCCGCCCATTTCTCTTCATTGAAAGCAGATGTTAGGTTTGTTTGAAGATATAATGATTATCAGGAGTTTGTGTAAGCCATGACCTTGTTAGTTCAGTGCTAAATTAAACCATGATTAACAGCGATAACACATTGATTAATATATCTCATGGAGTTCATTTTCTCGTTACATTCATATGTAATGAAGAACTAGTGTGACAGAATGAGCAAGGAAGATATCGTGGATAATGAGTTGGGCAGTTCCTTCAGTAATTGCCTTCTACGTAAGAAGCATGAAACAGAGTTATCGTTGCCTGTAATTTCAACATTCAACAGACGTTAAATTTCATATGTCACGCCTCTTCTATCCATATCTCACTATCTCAGACTTTTTATCTTTTGATCTCTGGCCTTTGTCCAACCCTCTGGCAATGCAACCCCCCCCCCCCCCCCCCCCCCCCTATCCCTCACCTGCATCCATCTGTCACTGGCCAGGCTTTGGCCCACCCCCACCTCTCTTCCAGCTTTCACCCCCTACCACAGTCGGGCTGTTCTGAACCAAACCATCACCTGTCCAGAGAAGCCAAAATGTAGAAAGGGGGAACTGCAGATGCTGGTTTACCAAGGAGAGGCACAAAAAGCTGAGTAACTAAACAGGTCACGCAGCATCTCTGGAGAACATGGATAGTTGATGTTTTGGAGAGGGACCCTTCTTCAGACTGATCAGAGATGTTTTAGACTTTAGGCTTCAGATATACAGTGTGGAAACTGGCCCACAGGGTCCAGGCTGACCAGCGATCATCTCGTACACTAACACTACCTTACACACAAGCAGCAATTTACAATCTTACCAAAGCCTGTACATTTTTTGAGTGTGGGAGGAAACCGGAGCACCTGGAGAAAACCCACGCGGTCCCATGGAGAACGTACAATCTCTGTACGGACAGTGGTCAGGATCGAACCTGGGTCTCCGGCGCTGTGAGGCAGCAACTCTGCTACTGCGCCACTGTGCCATACAGGGTCTTCTTCTTATCGAGCACATACACAAGATTAGAAGCTGTTCAGCCAGAGCCGAATACACATTTCGGCATTTGCAGACAATGGTGTCTGCATTGTCGCTTCTTGTGGTGGAAAGATTGGTGGAAACAGGGCCGCAACGTGAACTCTCTTTCCTTGACCCAGCCATCCAGGGTCAAACCCAGCACGAGATGCTGCCCTGACCCGCTGAGTTATGCCCCTGTCCCACTTAGGAAACCTGAACGGAAACCTCTGGAGACTTTGCGCCCCACCCAAGGTTTCCGTGCCGTTCCCGGAGGTTGCAGGTGGTTGCTGGAGGTTGCAGGTAGTGGAAGCAGGTAGTGAGACTGACAAAAACCTCCAAAGTGCATTCCAACGTTGGACATAAATTTCTTGCCAGGAATCTTTTGCAAAGTTTGTGAACAGCAAAAGGGCTGAGTGATGGTTGGCAGCATAGCATTTAGCTCTGACACTCCAGTAATTAAGATAATAGCCCAGAATTTCTGAGTTTTGCCAGCTGCTCCAGATACAACCAGCAGCACCTACCATCACAAGCAACATCAGACAGGAGCGCCACATGAATATGGATGTATTCACCTTGCTGGTCAAACTCCAGTCGATTATTTTCCACTATGCACTGCGACTGGATTCAGTTTCAGTTTCAGCTTCAGTTCAGTTTAGTTTATAGTCGCGCGGATCGAGGTGCAGTGAAATGCTTTTGTGGCGTGCTAACCAGTCGGCAGAGAGACAATACATGATTACAATTGTTTAAGAAAAAGAACTGCAGATGCTGGAAAAATCGAGGGTAGACAAAAATGCTGGAGAAACTCAGCGGGTGAGGCAGCATCTATGGAGCGAAGGAATAGGTGACGTTTCGGGTTGAGATCCAGCATTCTTGTCTACCACATGTTTACAATCGATCCATTCACAGCTTATAGATACATGATAAGGGAATATTAACGCTGATTCTTAGACTGCATTGATTTTAAAGTGTTTAGTATTTCTGCAAAAGCTAAGTGGCATGCTCCAGCATTGAAATGAGATTTCCATTTTTTCATTGAAATGAGATTTCATCTCAAAGTCTCGATAGCATATGTGAAGATTACTAAAGGAATACATAAAATTACTGTACTCACCATCGCAGATACACCAAGGAAAGCATACTGGCGTGATGCACCGCAGCTTGGTGTGGGAACAGTTCTAGCCAAGACCACAAGAAGTTGCTTGGAGCTGTCGATGTAGCCCTGTCCGTAGCACAGACTGACCTTCCCACCATTGACTCCATCTACACTCCGCGCTCTCTCTGAAAAGCATCCAACTTAAGATATAGAAACAATGAACTGCAGATGCGGGTTTATATCAAAGCTAGACACAAAGTCTATCTCCAGGCAGAATGGAGGAGTGAAGTTTCGGGTCGGGACCCTTCTTCTTGGCTGAAGAAGTGTCCTGACTTGAAAGGTCCCCCATCCATTTTCTCCAGAGATGCTGCCTGACCCGCAGAGTTACTCCAGCACATTGTGCCTATTGTCAGCCAACATAAGACTTGTTCCACCCTGGTTATTTCTTCTTCTCCTTGCTCACGCCTGGCGGAAGGCACGGAAGTTTGAAAGCACACACCACCAGGCTCAGGACCAGCTTCTTCCCCTCTGTTATCAAGCTTCTAAACTGTCCTTTCATACGCTAGGGTACTGCTTGATTTTCCTCTACCCCATTGAGGACATTGGATTTTGTCTATGAAACTGATGTGCTCGAATGTGTAAGAAAGAACTGCAGATGCTGGTTTAAATCGAAGGTAGACACAAAATGCTGGAGTAACTCAGCAGGTCAGGCAGCATCTCTAGAGAGAAGGAATGGGCGACGTTTCGGGTCGAGACCCATCCATTTTCTCCAGAGAAGCTGCCTGACCTGCTGAGTTACTCCAGCATTTAGTGTCTACCCTTGATGTGCTACAATGCTGTGAACTATATTCTGCACTCTGCAGCTTCCCATTTGATCTATGTATTGTTCTTGAGTTTAATAATAATAATAATAATAATAAATTTATTACGGACGAGGTCCAGGCAAGGGGCACCATTACATTAAAAAAATGCATTGTATATTAAAAAATATCATAAAGTACATATAAAATCTTAGTATATCACATAAAAGCATCATAAATTATATATTTTTTTAAACGCTATGCATGTTAAAAATCCAGATTAAAAGAATGATCAATGTCCTACAACGAGACAACGATACCAGTGTCTCCACAGCTGGGATTCGTAGCGTGTAGTGCTAACCCTTATGTTTGACAGTATTAAAGATCGTATCAAATTGTGGTACATTTGATTTGGATAGCATGAAAAACTAAGCTTTTCACTGTACCTCGGTACGTGTGACAATAATAAATCTAAACGCCTAAATCTAATATATATCCAAGCCTAATCAGCACTTTGTGTCTTTCATGTACAGTCACCAAGATTTTACAGCTGGCTTAGACTAGTATGTACAGGCATTTTATTCTTGAATGATAAATGAATGTGAGAATTAATATTAAATTTGCAGTAATTATATATTTCTTGAAATGGTACACAGTGGCTCTCGACTGGGAATGCAATGGAGTCAGTTCTTCCCACACTTCAAAATGACTCAATTTGACCAGGTTGGTGCCTTGGTCATGTCAAGAATAAACAGGCTTTGAATTGGTTTTGATTTCCACTGTCAGAGTCAAGGGCTTTTGTCTATGTACTGCTTTGAATCCCTTCAAACTGACTACTAAGCTGGGGGAAGACTATCAAATATGAAGTCGTATCAGGGTGACATGATGGAGCTGTCATCCAACAGAATAAAGAATCACGCCTGCCCCCTTCCATAAACATGACTTTCTTTTTATTCTCAGGACAAAAGGCACCCAGACAAATCTCCTTGCCTTTGACAATGGAAATCAAAGCAATGTCAAAGTCTTTTTTTCCCTCTACTTAACCAAAGCACCAACCTTACAATTGGTCAAATCGAGTAGATCAAGAGCTAAAACAGGTATGTGGCTGGAAGTAAAGTTGCAGGGATAATAATTACTTTGTAATAATTTTAATAATTTAAAATACAGATTCTGTGAAACCTAGAATATTAAGCCCCTGTCCCACTTTGCCGAGTTACTCACGAATTCTCCCGAGTTTTCCCCGTGATTCAAACTCGGAGAATGTCCGTAGTAGTCCGTAGATATTTCGCAGCGGCTCGTAATGCCAGCCGTTGGTACTCGGGGCATCAGGTAAGTCGGGACGTTTTTTCAAATGTCCACGAGTAAATAAAATAGCCCGAGTACCTACGGCTGGGATCTCCGAGTTTGAATCAAGGGGAAAACTCAGGAGAATTCGTGAGTAACTCGGGAAAGTGGGACAGGGGCTTTAGCAAGAAAGGTAAATTAAAAAATTACAATCAATATTTGAAAATATTTAATAATATGAGGACTGAATTTGTATAGAAATTCTCTTAGTTATCGAATCTAGTTCTAACATGAAAGATGATACTAGCAAATTATGGATCTCTGATATGGACATAATCTATAAACTGGGGCCAGTATAAATGCCAATATTACTGACGTGTGTATTACTGGAGCTACTAAGCTCAATGAAAATATGCTGTAATTATTTTCACATTTCCAAGAAAATACCTATTTAAGTTTTGAGTGTGAGTGAGTGAGTGATTGTGAGTGTGAGTGTGAGTGTGTGTGAGTGTGAGTGTGAATGAGTGAGTGATTGATTGTGAGTGAGTGTGTGTGAGTGAGAGTGAGTGTGAGTGTGTGTGTGTGAGTGTGAGTGAGTGAGTGATTGTGAGTGTGTGTGAGTGAGAGAGAGAGAGAGAGAGAGAGAGAGAGAGAGAGAGAGAGAGCTCTCCTCTCCTCTCCTCTCTCGCCTCTCGCGATCTCTCTCTGCCTCCTTCTCTCTCTCTCTCGCTCTCTCTCTCTCCTCTCTCTCTCTTCTCTCTTCCTCTCTCTCTCTCTCTCTCTCGCTCTCTCTCTCTCTCTCTCATCTCTCTGCCTTCTCTTCTCTCGGGTCGCTCTCTCTCTCTCTCCCCTCTCTATCAGCATCCGCCTATTCTTCACTAATCTCACTCATCCTTCTTTGTACTCGCACGGTTTTAAAATACACTCCACGTTGACAAAGTGCTTGATTCACCTGCAAAAAACTGCAGCACCCAGAGGGAATGAAGCTAGAACGTGTAACCTACACACAGACTATACCGAGGTCAGGATTGAACGAGTCTCTGACGCTGCGAGGCAGCAGCTCCACCAGTTGCACCAGTTCCTCGTTTTTAATTTTACTTTTTCTTGGGGCGGCACACTTTCCCATCGGCTCCCTACACACTAGGGGCAATTTTACAGAGATCAGCTATTTAATTTAGTTCTGTGATAATAAATGAGTGATTCAGTGGTTATAATAATTTTGTTTAAGAATAAATACGATTTCAAGTTAAAAGCTGCCGATCTTCCCCTTTCAATTCATATTGAGATGAGTTGCTTGCAACGCCAAGCCCCTGGGTCTAACGAAAGGTCACTTTTGGTGTTTGGAGTCAAGTAATTGCAGTTCAGATTTGCGAAAAGGAAAGTCACCCTTCTAGGAACAGTCATATAATATAATTAGTTGTCTTGAAAACCTATGAAAGAAATTTAAAGTACTCGTTTCTTTTGGCATTTGTTCTAAAAACCATTTGTGTACTTTATGAACAAGGTACCAATTTTGAGACTTTCCCCAAAATGGGGCATTCGTTTGACAGTCAAAAATGGATGGATTTCAACAAAGTTAATTTAGAGACATAGAAAATAGGTGCAGGAGTAGGCCATTCGGTCCTTCGAGCATGCACCGCCATTCAATATGATCATGGCTGATCATCCAACAGTATCCTGTACCTGCCTTCTCTCCATACCCCCTGATACCTTTAGCCACATGGGCCACATCTAACTCCCTCTTAAATATAGCCAATGAACTGGCCTCAACTACCTTCTGTGGCAGAGAATCACCACTCTCTAAGTGAAAAATGTTTTTCTCATCTCGGTCCTAAAAGATTTCCCCCTTATCCTTAAACTGTGACCGCTTGTTCTGGACTTCTCCAACATCGGGAACAATCTTCCTGCATCTAGCCTGTCCAACCCCTTAAGAATTTTGTAAGTTTCTATAAGATCCCCCCTCAATCTTCTAAATTCTAGCAAGTACAAGCCAAGTCTATCCAGTCTTTCTTCATATGAAAGTCCTGACATCCCAGGAATCAGTCTGGTGAACCTTCTCTGTACTCCCTCTATGGCAAGAATGTCTTTCCTCAGATTAGGAGACTAAAACCTAATTTAGTAGGGTTTAGTTTAGAGATACAGCATGGAAACAGGCCCTTCGGCCCACTGAGTCCATGCCGACCAGCAATCACCGGTACACTACTTCTATCCTACATACTAGGGACATTTTTTTTACAGAACCCACAAACCTGTATGTCTTTGGAATATGGGTGGAAACCGGAGCACCAGGAGAAAACCCACAAGGTCACAGGGAGAACATGCAAACTCCATACAGACAGCACCCGTAGTCAGGATTGAACCCGGTCCTCTGGTGCTGTAAGGCAGCATCTCCACCACTGTGCCACTGTGCAACCCCAAATGTTAGTAGCATGGATGAATGGCAGTGTTAAATCATTAGAGAGTAATCCCGAGACTGTGGAATTTTATATTAAACCTATATTTGGACACTGAGAAAGCCACTTTGATGGTGAATTCAAACCAGTTTGTCCAGGAAACCTTAGAAAGTAGTTTCTGAGAGTTATGTGCCGTGTTCAGCTGAATGAATGATATATTTCCGGCAAAAACGTCAACGTTGTAATGAGGCCATTTCCTCCACCTCCCATAATGTAATTAATTGCATCAAATGCCATGAATTGTGAAAGGCCTGAATGGAGTGGATGAGGAGAGGATGTTTCCATGAGTGGGATAGTCTAGGACCAGAGGTCACTGCCTCAGAATTAAAGGACGTTTCTTCAGGAAGGAGATGAGGAGGAATATCTTTAATCAGAGGGTAGTGAATCTGTGGAATTCTTTGCCACAGAGGGCTGTGGAGGCCAAGTCAGTGGGTATTTTTAAGGCAGATATAGATAGAATCTTGATTAGTACAGGTGGGTGTCAGGGGTTATGGGGAGGATGGGGTTAGGAGGGAGAGATAGATCAGCAATGATTGAATGGTAGAGTAGACCTGATGGGCCGAATGGCCTAATTCTTTTTCTATCATGAATCTGCAATGCTGTGTCTTTGTCATTGCCTGCACTAGAAATAGTTGAACAAGACGTGGCATTCTGCATGTGTGTTCCTCTTCCAGATATGAGTGTAAGGAGAGGGATGGGCAATAGGATCAGCTGGATTTCTCTTTTATATAAACTCAGTGGGTGAAATGACTCCCTGCTTTGCAGTAACCATTTGCTTTAGCTTCAGGATACGATGCGGAAACAGGCCCTTCAGCCCAGCGGGTGCATGCCAGCCATCGATCACCCATTCACACCAATTCCTATTATCCAGCTTTCTCGTCCACTCCCCACACGTTAGGGTCAATTTTCCAGAGGCCAATTAAGCTATAAACCCACGAGTCTTTGGGATGTGGGAGGAAACCGGAGCACCCGGAGGAAACCCACGCGAGTTAACAATGAGCAAACTCCCGAGGTCAGGATCGAACACTCGCCTCTGGCGCTGTGAGGCAGCAGCTCTACCAGCTACACCATTACTTTGGTGAGAACTTAACTTCGAAGCTGAGACACTTATCTGAGTATTATTATAGACAAAATAAAATATTATATTTACTTTATTTTTAAAAATATCCTCAAAAATATTGCTCATGGTTTTCAAAGGTCAGGTAAAAACATACTTTGTAAATGTCATTACTAATCATGATAGCTTGAGGAGTGCATCTATTAACCTTTGATGTGGACCTCATGTGTCTAAACATTCCCATAAAGGACACTTTTTTTTATGGGATATGATTCACTCAGGAATATATTAAAATGTAATTTGAGAAGAATAATGATCTATCAAAAACAGCTTCTTAAAGAATCAACCCCATTATATTTTGAATACATGTATTTTGAGTCCATTTGTGCTGTGGCCACAGCATTTCTGACAATTATACCCTGCTGGCTTGAGAATTACAGTGCAAAGCTGCTGCACAAAAGATATAGCAATGCTGAAGAAATTGTTTACTTCATATTCATAGGGAGAGTATTTACTATGGACCAGAGATTTGTCAATCTGAGGTAAATCAGGTTGCTGGGATAATGGAATAAGATTTAAACAAAAAAGATAAAAAGGAAGAAGTGAGAAGGCTGAGAGTACTTGAAGTAGATAAATCACACATCTAGACCATATATGTTGCATAGTTCATAAAGCAGTAAATAGAATAAGTCGGAGATTAGTTAGGGAAGACAGTAAGAAATCGCGGTTAGGCGGCAATAGACAATAGGTGCAGGAGTAGGCCATTCGGCCCTTCGAGCCAGCACCACCATTCAATGTGATCATGGCTGATCATCCACAGTCAGTACCCCATTCCTGCCTGCTCCCCTTATCCCCTGACTCCGCTATCTTTAAGAGCCCTATCTAGCTCTCTCTTGAAAGTATCCAGAGAACCGGCCTCCACCACCCTCTGAGGCAGGGAATTCCACAGACTCACAACTCTCTGGGTGAAAAATGTTTTTCCTCATCTCCGTTCTAAATGGCTTACCCCTTATTCTTAAACTGTGTGGCCCCTGGTTCTGGACTCCCCCAACATCGGGAACATGTTTCCTGCCTCTAGCGTGTCCAAACCCTTAATAATCTTAAGTGTTTCAATAAGATCCCCTCTCATCCAGCACTCGTGGAAAATTACTAAGTAAAAAATTAGGCAGCACCCGTAGAAAAACAAAGTTACATTTCAGATCAAAGATCATTTCAAAGTTTCATTTGGGGTGGTCATGGTGGTGCAGCGGTAGAGTTGCTGCCTTACAGCGAATGCAGCACCGGAGACCTGGGTTCAATCCCGACTTCGGGTGCGGAGTTTGTGCGTTCTCCCCGTGACCTGCGTGGGTTTTCTCCGAGATCTTCGGTTTCACTCCAAAGACATACAGGTTTGTAGTTTAATTGGCTCGGTAAATGTAAACATTGTCCCTAGTGTGTGTAGGATAGTGTTAATGTGCGGGGACCGCTGGTCGGCACGGACCCGGTGGTCCGAAGGGCCTGTTTCCGCGCTGTATCTGTAAACTAAATTAAACTAAACTAAATCAATGGTTTTTCATTGCAACGGGAAAAGGTTAGAAAGAAAATATGCAGAGACTAGAAGGGGAGGAGAGAACAAACAGGATAGTCTATGATAAACTAAATTTGCAGGAGTTACTACATCTGCTGACTTTGCTATTTTTTCAATTTTTCCATAAGATTTAGTATTTCATAGAGTCATTCAGCACAGAAACAGGCCCTTCGGCCCATCTTATCCATGCTGACCAAGATGCCCCATCTACGCTCGTCCCACCTGCCCATATTTTGCCCACATCCCTCTAAAGCTTTCCTATCCATGTACCAGTCCAAATATCTTTTAAATATCCTGTTATAGTATCTGCCTTAACTACCTCATTTACAATTTTGGCTTTAGCGATACAGCACAGAAACAGGCCCTTCAGCCCACTGAGTCCACGCTGGCCAGCGATCACCACATACACTAGCACTATCCTACGCACTCGGGACAATTTGCAATGTTACCAAAGCTTTTTAACCTACAAACATGTATGTATTTGGAGTGTAGGGGGAAACCGGAGCGCCCAGAGAAAACCCACATGGTCCCAGGGAGAATGTACTAACTCCGTACAGTCAGCACCTGTAATCAGAATCGAACCCGGCTCTCCGATGCTGTGAGGCAGCAACTCTACCACTGCGCCACTGTGCCCCCCTTCTGGCAGCTCGTTCCATATACCCTCCACCCTCTGTGTGAAAAAGTTGGTCCTGGCCATCTCACTTTCTTTCCCCTCTCACCCTGACTACGGGTGCTGTCTGTACGGAGTTTGCACGTTCTGCGACCACGTGGGTTTTCTCTGGGCGCTTCAGTATCCTCCCACATTCTAAAGACGTGCAGGTTTGTAAATTGTCCCTCATGTGTGTAGGACAGTGTGTAGGACTCGGCGGGCCGAAGGGCCTGTTTCCACACTGTTTACCTAAACTCCAGCTAAAACCGCAGGTAAAATAATGTCTTCCTTTGCATCGAAGACATCCGACTTTGTTTGAACCACTGCTGAAAATAAAAGGCCTTTAATAACAATTACAGTCTTTATTGAGTAAAATATATGTGAGCAAAATAATAATGACCACTTTTGCACAAAGCACAACTTAATTATGCAACGTGAGTGACTTTAACTGCAGCTGCTGCAATTGTGCACAATAATCTCCAGGTGCCTGCCTCTGCTAATCAAAGCACTATCATTACATCTTCTTTGCTTCAGAAGAGAATAGCAGCAAATGTTAACACAGTGGGACTAACTCCACATTCCTGAGCTATTTAAGAGCAGCAGCACTTACAGATAGTAAGTGATGATGAGAAACCAAGGGTAAGAACCTGCTATTTTCAATTCATTACAGTCAATGGGACTGGGAGTGTGGGAGTGTGGAATAATTTATTTTGTCTCCCTATAATTAATACCTGTATACTATGAAGCCTGTCTGTCTGAAGAAGGGTCCTGACCCGAGACGTCGCCTGTCCATTCCCTCCACAGATGCTGCCTGACCCGCTGAGCTACTTCAGCTCTTTTACGTAATATTACTTTTCATGTTTAGCTTAGTTTGGAGATGCAGCGTGGAAACAGGCCCTTCGGCCCACCCAGGCCGCACCGACCAGCAATCCCCACACATCCTACACACATCAGGGACAATTTACACTTATACCAAGCCAAATTAACCTACAAACAAGTTCACAAGTTATAGGAGTAGAATTAGGACATTCGGCCCATCGAGTCTACTCCGCCATTCAATCGTGGCTGATCTCTGCCTCCTAATCCCATTTTCCTGCCTTCTCCTCATAACCCTTGACATCCATTCTAATCAAGAATTTGTCTATCTCTGCCTTAAAAATATCCACTGACTAGGCCTCCACAGCCCTCTGTGGCAATGAGTTTCACAGATGAACTGCCCTCTGACTAAAGAAGTTCCTCCTCACCTCTTTTCTAAAAGAGCACCCTTTAATTCTGAGGCTCTGACCTCTTGTCCTAGACTCTCCCGCCAGTGGAAACATCGTTTCCGCATCCACTCTATCTATGCCTTTCATTATTCTGCAAGTGTGGGAGAAAACCAAAGATCGCGGAGAAAACCCACGCAGGTCACGGGGGGGGGGGGGGGGGGGGGAGTGGGGGGGGGGGCGTACAAACTCCGTACAGACAGCACCCGAAGTCAGGATCGAACCCAAGACTCTGGCACCGCAAGCGCTGTAAGGCAGCAACTCTACCGCTGCGCCACCGTGCCGCCCCCACAGCGTTGAACGGCAGTTTGAACACCATGACGACCTCTTTCCTTCCGTGTTGAACGGCGGTGAATAGTGACCCCATTTCTTTTGACACGAGTCATTGTTTTACCGCCATTGAATCTGCCCGTGATTGTGAAGCCACTCAGCTTCTCCACAACATTTACTACCAGCGAGTGACAAGTTTGTTTTATGATCCCACGCCTCAGCCTGGTCGATCAGCCAAGTGTTGACAGGAAATACCTGCTGGGTGATGGTTTATGAAAGCACTTGTCACAGTTTTGTCAACTGCTCTCCGACAACATGTCAAACCAATTGATATACGTGTACTCGATGGCATTAACAATTCATAAGGTAAGATATGCAACAAAATGCCACCTACATGTTTTTTATTTTCCCTTTCTGGAACTTTCTGGAGTCTTTTCTATATCTGAGTTCCCAGCTCCCATCAGCCACCACAGTCCAGTCCCTCGAAAGTATTTATAGCAGATGATCAAATGGGCAGCATGGTGGCACAGCGGGTAGAGCTGCTGCCTCACAGCGCCAGACACCCGCATTTGATCCTGACCTCCAGTGCTGTCTGTGTGGAGTTTCCACGTTGAATTGAATTGAATACTTTATTGTCACGTGTGACAAGTTGCAGTGAAATTCCTTGCTTGCGTAACCAAGGCATGCAATTAGTCGCCCATAAAGGGCGTTTACAAAGTACAAAGTCGTAACTACAATCACAGCTTCAATTGTAACAATCTGGAGAATTTCTGAAGAGATTAAATGGCCTGTCCCATTGTACGAGGTAATTCAAGAGTTCTCCGAGTTTCTCCCAGATTCGAACTCAGAGAATTACTGTAATTGCCGCTCGTAGGTACTCGGGGCTCTCGTGGACATTTTTCAACATGTTGAAAAATCTTCACGAGCTTACCGCATTTCCCGACTACCTGCCGTTAGCGTTACGAGCCGCTAAGAGACGTCCTGAGCTCCGACGTACCCGCTACGTACATTCTACGTACTTACCACGAGTTTGATTTTTTTTTTAACTCGGGAGAGGTCTTGAATTACCTCGTACATTGGGACAGGCCCTTTAGTAGAAAACTGAGAGACTGCTTTACCACACAGAGGGTGCTGTGCATATGGAACGAGCTGTCAGGGAAGGTAGTTGAGGCAGGTACATGGACAGCACTGGCACAGCGCTGGAGTTGCTGCCTCACACCGTCGATCGATCCTGACTACGGGTGCTGTCTGTACGGAGTTTATACAGTGCGTTCTCCCTGTGACCTGCGTGGGTTTTCTCCGGGATCTCTGGTTTCCTTCCACACTCCAAAGACACACACAGGTTTGTAGGTTAACTGGCTTGGTATGATTGTAACTTGTCTCTAGTGTGTGTAGAATAATGTTAGTGTGCAGGGATCGCCGGTCGGCGAGGGCTCGATGGGCCGAAGGGCCTGTTTCCACGCTGTATCTCCAAACTAACCCAAACTAAACAACATACCAAAGACATATGGAGCAGAAGATGGATAGGAAAGGTGCAGAGGGATGTGGGCCAAATGCAGGCAGGTTGGACTGGCCAAGAAGCGGCCATCTTGTTTAGCATGGGCAAGTTGGGTTGAAGGGCCAACATGTCAACGCCAACAACTCTACATAATAAGAGGAACATCAGGCACCAAGCTGTAAGTTCACTTTGTCTACAGTCATGTGAATTCTTTCTAAATGTACCTCTTTGCTGACTGAGCTACCGAGAGAGATTTCACATAACCGTAGACACATGTCAAAAGCTTTAAATGCTTAATTAGAAATCAATTTTGCAGGGAGCGGGTCTGCTGACCCACCATTAACTTCCCTTTTGTCTGTTTTATCTCCCAATTTTTTGTAATAGAAAATGCTCCATTAATATTTTGTCATTGAAGTGAACAGCACAAGAACAGCAGTGTGCGGACTTCGCTATAAACGTGATGGAATTATTAAGTCCTAACGTTATCTCTCTATTGGGAATCAGCTCTCTTTAGTGGCAAGAGTTTCCCTGAAGCCTTTCGGAGTAGGCTAGGAGAAATGTCTATTTGAATGCGTTCTTGAATGCCCTGTAAAGGCCTGGATGGAGTGAATGTGGAGAGGAGGACGTGTGTCCACTCGCGGGAGAGTCCAGGACCAGAGGTCATAGCCTCAGAATTAAAGGACTTTTTTTAGGGTGGAGATGAGGAAGGAGGAATTTCTTTAGAGGGTGGTGAATCTGTGGATTTCATTGCCACAGGTGGCTGTGTAGGTCAAATCAATGGGTATACTGTATCTAAGACAGAGATAGACAGATTCTTGATTAGTACAGGTGTCAAGGGTTATGGGGAGAAGGCAGGAGAATGGGGTTAGGAAGAATGGAGATAGATCAGCCATGATTGAATGGCAGAGTAGACTTGATGGGCTCAATGGCCTAATTCTGCTCCTATCACATGAATTTATTAATTATTATCAATGTGATAGAAAATGGGGAGTTTTCCACTGCACGTTGTGTATGCCTTTCTTCAATGTATTATTAATGGTCATGACATATTAATCAGAAGCATCGTAATGGGGCTGTCCCACTGTACGAGCTAATTCAAGAGTTCTCCCGAGTTTGCCCTGATTCGAACTCGGAGAATTACGGTAATGGCCGCTCGAAGGTACTCGGGGCTTTCGTGGACATTTTTCAACATGTTGAAAAATCTTCACGAGTCTTCCCGAGCTTACCGCATTTCCCGAGTACCTGCCGTTAGCGAAACGAGCTGCTAAGAGACGTCCCCGAGCTCCGACGTACCCGCTCCATACATTCTACGTGCTTACCACGAGTTTGATTTTTTTTTAAACTCGGGAGAGTTCTTGAATTAGCTCGTACAGTGGGACAGTCCCTTAACACTTGAACATGGTGTGTATTTTTTTCCCCAATTCACATGTCAGCTGACTTCTTTTCCCAACCTTCCATTTTTAACAAGTGCTTTAAATGCAATTAAAAATTGCTATTCCATCAGTTTCCCCCATAAGAGTCACGCTGCCCCAGAAAGGTTAGCAGCATAATCAAGGACGAGTCGCACCCTAATCACTCCCTCTTCTCCCCTCTCCAAATGGGCAAAAAGTATAGAAATGTGAAAACGCACACCTCCAGATTTTGGGGACAGTTTCGTCCCAGCTGTTATCGGGCATCTAAACTATCCTAGCACAACTAGAGAGCAGTCCTGAACGACTATCTATCTCATTGTTCACCTTCGGACTATCTTTGCTCGGACTTTATCCTTCACTAAATGTTATTCCCTTATCATGTGTCTGTACACTGTGAATGGCTCGATTGTAATCAGTTATTGTCTGGGGTGGGAGATTGCAACCTTCACGTGGTCCGTCCTGTTTCAACCTGGCGTGCACAATCAAATAAGATCAAATAGAACAAGTTGTCCTACAACCTTAGGTTGTGCACGCCATACGCAAGAAGAATATGTATTCTCTTTCCGCTGACTGGTTAGCACGCAACAAAAGCTTTTAAGAAGGAACTGCAGATGCTGGAAAATCGAAGGTAGACAAAAGTGCTGGAGAAACTCAGCGGGTGCAACAGCATCTATGGAGCGAAGGAAATAGGCAACGTTTTGGGCCGAAACCCTTCTTCAAACAAAAGCTTTTCACTGTACCTCGGTACACGTGACAATAAACTGAACTGAATTGGGAACTTGCAAACGCTAGCTAGCACAACGTGAAGATGGTAAACTCTACCATGGAGATTTATTATAAAATTCTGAAAACAGGTTTAGTGACGGAAAAGACAAACTTGCATCATTCATCGAACGAGACAGCATGTTCCAATTACAAATTTGAATGCTTGGGTTTGTCGAGAGCTGCCTGGCGTGCAGGAGATAATCACCACAGTCTTCTTGGAAAACAGGTGTAAAATACATGCTCAAATTTGTTGCAGGAATCGTGACTCAACCTAGATAATTGCCACAGTCTGTTCTTCTCTTTCACAGGCATTTATTGTGACTTTAAGCAACTGACTGTTTCTGCATGGGTTCATTGTGTCTGTGAAAGTGGTTTTTAATCAGAACAGCAAATTCAAGGAAAAAGCATGTTTTCACAAACCTTTCCTTTCTGGTTATAAGCTGGACCTTTTGTTTTTCAGTTTGGATAATTCAACTGTGTATTACTTGTGTCCATATCTGTGCCCCTCATGATTTTATATTTCTCTATAAAAGGTCACCCCTCAGCCTTCTACACTCCAGGAAAAAACAGCCCGAGCTTCTTAACCTGACTTTCCATATAACTCGCTCCTCCCCCAGTCCCAATCCCAGTTCCAATAACATCCTCGGGAATCTTTTTTTGCATCTTTTCCAATTTAATGACATCTTCCTATAGCTGGGCGACCAGAACTGGGGCAGCACGACAGCGCAGCGGTAGAGCTGTCTGTGCGTAGTTTCTCCGTTTCCCCCTTGACCGCGTGGGTTTTTCCCGGGTGCTCTGGTTTCCTCCCACACTCCAAAAAGACGTACAGGTTTGTAGGTTAACGGGCTTTGGTTAAAATTGCAAATTGTCCCTAGTGTGTAGGCGAGTGCTAGTTTATGGAGATTATGGACTTGGTGGGCTGAAGGGCCTGTTATCATGTTGTATCTCTAAACTAAACTAAACTGAATACTATGAACTGTGCTGTAGTATTACATCCAATAGAGTATCACATCATGGGAACAGGCCTTTCGACCCAACTTGCCCATATCGGCCACATGTCCCATCTAAACTACGCTAAACTGTACTAAACTTTATCCAATGAATTCTCCTTGTTGAGCAAAAGTAAATGGAGGTCTGTCAATCTTACTTCATAAATCTAGTTCCATTCCCCAGAATCATCTTACTCACTCTATTCTAAAAGCAAGCCACGCTGATATGTTGTGACTGAAGTGTACGTTGGTCACCACAGAGATGGAGGCTATATAGCTCATCGATTCTAATCCACTTTCTAGTGGATGTACTGTATATTGAAGGTCTCATTCCTCTGCACTCATTCGGGTTTACCAATTCCCTTTTGACAGCACCGATTAACTTTTATGGTATTTTGTTTGACCAATATTTTATTTGTCTTCGTTGACGGCTTGTCAATAATTACTTATTTTTCCAAACACCATTACTAGAAAATACAGGAAAGGTGCAAAGATGCGTTCGCTCTGATGTTTAAGTGCCCCAGCTGATGATTAGGGAATGGGTAGATGCAAGGAACTGCAGATGCTGATTTACAAAAATAAAAGACAAAAAGTGCTGGAGTAACTCAACTGGCCAGGCAACATTTCTGGAGAGCGTGGATAGATGATGTTTTTTGTCGGATCCTTCTTCAGACAGATGGTGGGAAGAGGGGGTGGGGGGTGGGATGTGAAGAAAGTTGGCTGGGGCAAGACAAAGCTTGGTGAGTGATAGGTGGATACAGGTGAGGGGGGGGGGGAGGTTAATAGGTAGATAGTTGGACAAAGGCCAGAGATGAAGAGACAAAAAAGTGTGAGATAAGGTTAGAAGAGGAGTGAATTGTGAAGCCAGAGGATGGAATGTAGACGGAAGGGGGCAGAGGGAGGGGAAGGAGAGAAATGAGTGCAAATTGAGGTGGAGCACAGAGAAGAGAGGGGGTGGGTGTTGGGGTTACCTAAAACTGAAGAAAAAGTTCAATCTCTTCCCTTCTTTATTCTCCCGTGGTCAGAGGCCTCAAACCTTCCGTTGACGGAGCGATCTTGTCTCCCGTCGCCGGCAGTCGGGCCTTCTGCATCAGGACGATCAAGCTCCTGCATCAGGGGAGAATCTCCCGTGCTTGGCGATCAGACCCTGGGTCGGGGTTGGTCGAAACATTCCGCATTGTTTGGAGTTTCCCGACATCGGTCTCTACCCGAGACTGCGAGCTCCTCGATGGTGAAATGCGCAGGTGAGGGATCGGCTCCGATGGTAAGTCCACGGCTCCACGGTGGGGCTCAGAGTAAGGCCGCCAGCTCCATGATGTTAGGCCGCAGAGCGACCGGAGATACGACCCGGAAAACAATCGCATCTCCGGCAAGGTAATAGAATGAAAAAAGTTTACCCGACCTCCCCCTCCCCCCCCCCCCCCCCCCCCACATAAAACAAACCAGAGAACATTAACACAAACTTCTAAAACACACTAAAAATAACAAAAAAAAGACGAAAACAGACAGACTGTTGGCGAGGCTGCCATCGTACGGCGCCCCCTGGTGATGGAGGAAAATGTATTCTCGGGTATAATACGGCCCGCTAGGTCTTACTACAGGAGATGTTTCTTTGAGTTTGGATTAATGCCGATAAGCTCGTTCTATATTGTTTTACAGTTGATAACTATGCAAACAAAACGTATTTATTTTTATACAAACACTTGTTCTGAAGAAGGGGCTCAATCCAAAACGTCACCTATCCATTTTCTCCAGAGATGCTGCCTGACCCGCTGAGTTACTCCAGTGTTTCATTTCTATCTTTGGTATAAACCAGCATCTGCAGCTCATTTTAATTACAAATTCTTTATTTTTACAATCCTATAACTAAACATGTATTAAAGTATAAGTTATCTCCATTCACCAGCTCTGAGCTAAGGTTAGTAAAAGTAATTGGACAGCACAGTGGTTCAGCGGTAGAGTTGCTGCCTTACAGCGCCAGAGACCTGGTTTCGATCCTTAAAGCTCTGTCCCACTGTACGAGTTCAGTCAAGAGCTCTCCCTAATTTAAAAAAAAATCAAACTCGTGGAAGCACGTAGAATGTACGTAGCGGGTACGTCAGAGCTCGGGGACGTCTCTTAGCGGCTCGTAACGCTAACGGCAGGTACTCGGGAAACGCGGTAAGCTCGGGAAGACTCGTGAAGATTTTTCAACATGTATAAAAATGTCCACGAGAGCCCCGAGTACCTACGAGCGGCCATTACCGTAAATCTCCGAGTTCGAATCAGGGCAAACTCGGGAGAATTAACTCTTGAATGAACTTGTACAGTGGGACAGGGCTTTAACTATGGGTGCTGTCCGTTCCCTGTGACCACGTGGGTTTTTTTCCAGGTGCTCAGGTTTCCTCCCACACTCCAAATACATATAAGTTAGTAGGTTCACAAAAATGCTGGAGAAACTCAGCGGGTGCAGCAGCATCTATGGAGCGAAGGAAATAGGCAACGTTTCGGGCCGAAACGTTGCCTATTTCCTTTGCTCCATAGATGCTGCTGCACCCGCTGAGTTTTTCCAGCATTTGAGTGTACCTTCGATTTTCCAGCATCTGCAGTTCCTTCTTAAACACATAGGTTTGTATGTTAATTGACTTCTGTAAATTGTCCCTAGTGTGCAGGATAGTGCTAGTGTACGGGGTGATCGCTGGTCGGCACGGACTCGGTGGGCCGAGGGGCCTGTTTCCGCGCAGTATCTCTAAAGTCGTTATTGGGACGACAGATGGCACAATGGGCTAAGTGTTCGGTAGGCGACCGGAAGGTAGCCGGTTCGAATCCCGCTTGGAGTGCATACTGTCGTTGTGTCCTTGGGCAAGACACTTCACCCACTTCACCCACTTCACCCACTTCACCCACCTTTGCCTGTGTGTGAATGTGTGTGAATGTGTGTGTGATTGGTGGTGGTCGGAGGGGCTGTAGGCCCAGATTGGCAGCCACGCTTCCGTCAGTCTGCCCCAGGGCAGCTGTGGCTACAGAAGTAGCTTACCACCACCGAGTGTGACTGAGGAGTGAATGAATAATGCGATGTAAAGCGCCTTGAGTATTAGAAAGGCGCTATATAAATCCCATCCATTATTATTATTATTAAAGCCTAAAGAAATGATGAACAGGCATTGAGTGCTAACGTTGTCACTGAAACCCACGTCCTGCGACCGGTCACAAAAGGATATGAAAAATGTTCTATTCTTGCGAAATAGAAAACTGCCGGCAATGAATACTAATGAAAGTACAATCTAATCTACCCTTCTTGTACAAGCAATGATGCTTATTTGTCCAAGTGCCCCTTCAGAGTGGCCATTTAATTAGCGTGCCATTATTTGAAACACTCTTGCAAATGTAGTTCTTGTATCCCGAGTCCTTGTGGTGAGTAAAGGATTGAAATAAAGCATGCGTAGTACAGAGGTAAGTGTGGAGTCGTTGTAAATGGCAATATAATTGTATAGTTGGCAAAAGATTAGTGCATATGAATACGCTAATAGCTTCAATACCATTTAATGCATTAGTCTGTTTGCAAAGTTGCCTGTGAATAATTATTCCACAATTTCAAGGTTTTTTGTCCTGATTAGTACCATTATTCTTATTCAATAAACGGCAGTCACGCAGTTTTCTCCTGAGATTGTCCCAGTTTTCAGAAAGTGTTCTACAAATCTTTCTCTTATCTCCGCGAAAAACGACCACCTTTGTGTGGTGGGGACAAAAATGCTGGAGAAACTCAGCGGGTGAGGCAGCATCCTCGGATCCGAGGATGCTGCCTCACCCGCTGAGTTTCTCCAGCATTTTTGTCCACCTTCGATTTTTCCAGCATCTGCAGTTCTTTCTTAACCATTGTGTGTTGTTGTTAGTGCGGTGGGAATTGTGAATGATTCACTCCACCCACTGTCGGCGTGAGCAGGCGGTGATGAAGAGAACATTTTGTGCTGCAGAAATGGAACGATTGGCAGATGGAGTTCCCCACTCAAAGATTTCTGCAGTTGCTCTCAGAAGTGCTCTCTTAAAAACAGCCATTGTATGGGGATAATATTTCTGGATTTTCCGTCTTGGGTGAAGGAATATGATGACAAGGCGACACTGTGGCACAGCGGTAGAGACCCGGATTCGATCCTGACTGCATGTGCTGTCCGTACGGAGTTTTCACGTTCTCCCTGTGACCGTGTGGGTTTTCTCCGGGTGCTCCGGTTTCCTCCCACATTCGGAAGAAACGCAGGTTTGTAAGTTAATTGTCTTCTGTAAATTGACACCCTACTGTGTGGGTGATCGATGGTTTGGCCTGGACTAGGTGGACCAGGAGGGCCTGTTTCCACTCTGTATCTCTAAACTGAACTAAATTCTGGTAAATTTAAGATCGCCCAAACCAATGTCACAGCTTTCGTTTATAGCTGCAATAGCAAATGTCATCTATCAATCCATCGATCTGAAGAAGGGTCCCGATCGTAAAAACTTCGACTATCTATTTTTGCCAGAGATGCTGCCTGACCGAAAGCTCCTTGAGTCAAGACATGGGGACTATGGCAGTATACCCACGACAGTGGCGTCTAAAGCTGAGCGAAGGCAAAACAATGGCAACAACATTCCATCTAAACAACAAGGAAGCTAAGCGCTAGGACCTCTAACAAACACCCACTTACCTTGGCGTAAAGCTGGACAGGTCGCTTACATTTCGTCAACACCTGGCTGGTCTCTGCGACAAGGTCATGGCATGTAGCGGCCTCATCCGACACGAAGTAAGTAAGTAAGTAAGTTTATTGGCCAAGTATTCACATACAAGGAATTTGCATTGGTGCTCCGCCCACAAGTAACAACATGACATACAGTGACAGTTACGAATGATTCAGGAAACACTAAACATTAATAATAATGAAACAATAAGGAACAAGTTGGGGAGCCAGTCCATCAACTCTTCGCACCTCTGCCTTAGCTCTAGTGTATGCCCCAGCTGAGTACTGCGCACCCGTATGGAGTAGAGGTAGACATACTAGCTTGGTAGACACGAGCCTGATCAGCACCTTGCGAACCATCACTGGGTGCCTTCAACCTACTCCAGTCGAGCAGCTCCCTGTACTGGCAGGCATTCCACCTGCAGGGATCCGAAGGCAAGCAGCAACTCTGGCACTATCTCGTCGTGCCATGAACCAAGATCACCTCCTCCATCAGGCTATCAGCAGAGAGCAGAGGCCACCCTGACTAAAGCCCCATCACCCCTTTGCTCCACATGGAAAACAACTCCTAGCATCCATCCAGCCAACTGAGACAAAAGCACACTGGATAGCCACCAAGTGGTCACAGGAGTGGAAGGCAACCTCATCTCCATCACACAGCTACATCTCTTCACCAGATAAATGCTGTCCAGGGTCTGATCTCCCCAGACTTAACAGACTTGGTACTGGAGTTGGGCGTTTCAATGCCAGCGTGTGGAGATGGGGGCTCCCTCCGCCAGAGCCCAGCCTGTGAATGCGGAGCAGAACAACAGACAGCCAACCATGTCATCTCTGGGTGCCCGCTCTACCACCCACCAAATGGAGCTCAGGGCCTGGCAGACATTGATGCAGAGACAACAGCCTGCCTGCTCAACGCCCGGCTTGAGATCTAACTATTCCTTTGGTTTATGTTTCACTCGCAAGAAGAAGAACGTCATGCTGACCAAGACACCCCATTTAAACTATTTCCATTTGCCCAGATTTGACCTAAATCCCTCTGAACTTTTCCTATCCATGTACCTGTCCAAATGTCTTTTAGATGTTGTTATTGTTATTGTGCCTGCCTCGATTACCTCTTCCGGCAGTTTGTTCCATATACGCACCCAGCCTGCACTAAAATCAGAAAGAAAGAGAAAAGAGGTGAAACAAAGTAATAATGATGTTGGAGCCGTGTGTAGCAGGGGGTAGCAACTTGAATAAAAAGATAAAACTGAGCAAATGACAAAAGATGCACCACTGGAGAAAGGGAAGGAATATCTGAATCTAATCGAGGCTGAGGTGCTACGCGTGATAATTCTCCTTTCTTATCCATTTGTAGCTCAGCTCTTGTCTCCCTTTATGCATTTAGGTAAAAAGAGCCTATTGTATGATTCTCTGCACCTTCAACAACAGTGATCAGCTCCATCAAGATACAAGTGGTCAGTGACGTGCTTTCTCTTTGATGGTATCGTTTTGACAAAGACTGTGGAATAATAAAAATGAATTGTAATCCCGCTGAGTTAGAAGATCATTACCTTAACGTTTTGTCTGACAGAGTCTCTAATGTAAAAGAACCAAATGAGCCGGTGAATAGTTTAAAATTCAACTCGGCAATATGAAGTATTTTCTTCCGGGCACATCTTTACATCCGCATTTTCCCTACAGTTTTCAAGTTCTTAATTCATTGCATTTTGATTTCTATATGAGACAGATATGTGATGTATTCCATCATGAAAGGATTTGGTAGCATCGATGAGTAGGGGAATCAAGAACTAGGTTTAAGATGACAGGGGAAAGCTCTAATCGGAAGCTGAAGTCCAACTTTTTCACATGGAGGGTAGTGGGTAAATGGAACAAACAGCCAGAAGAACATGACGGGGAACTTCTTTACTCAGAGAGTGGTGGCTGTGTGGAATGAGCTTCCAGTGGAAGTGGTGGAGGGAGGTTCATTTTTATAATTTAAAAATAAATTGGATAGGTATATGGACGGTAAAGGAATGAAGGGTTATGGTCTGAGTGCAGGTAGATGGGACTAGGTGAGAATAAGTGTTCGGCACGGACTAGAAGGGCCGAGATGGCCTGTTTCCGTGCTGTAATTGTTATATGGTTATATGGTTATAAGAAGTAATTGATGTTGGTACAATAACATTTATCTGTAAAATACATTCGAATAGTGAAAGGCTTAGATAGAGTGGATGTGGAGAGGGTGTTTCCACTAGTGGGAGAGTCTAGGACTAGCGGTCAGAGCCTCAGAATTAAAGGACGTTCTTTTCGGAGGGAGATGAGGAGAAATTTCTTTAGTCAGAGGGTGGTGAATCTGTGGAATTCTTTGTCTGTGGAGGCCAAGTCAGTGAATATTTTTAAGGCAGGGATAGATAGATTCTTGATTAGTACGGGTCAGAGGTTATGAGGAGGAAGGCAGGTGAATGGGGTACGGAAGGAGAGATAGC